>NC_140445.1:22798153-23052027 GCF_963576455.1 Neolamprologus multifasciatus | reverse complement strand
AACAGCTTAATTGAGACTATCAAGTAAAATTGATACAACATCCTCTCGCTCTGCTTAAGATACCTACAGAAAACTGTGACACGTTTTTCTTTCCTTTCTTTTTTTCTTTCGGTCTAATGACCCCTGCAATTTTCTTCCACCCAGACTCATTTGCCGGCAAGAGGAGGAAATATTGCACGGGACCATTTGAGGAGATGATTTTTCTTTGAAACCATTTCTCCAGGTCTCTCCAAAGGGGAGTTTGAAAACATGTCGACCCCAATTAGCGCTTCAGACTTCAGACTGCACACCAGAGTCAACGAGTGTTTTGTTTTTTCAGCATCAACACAGACTTACAAAATTTTAATTTATATTTTCATTGTCCGTATCGTGATTTTTTTCTACATGCTCTTTGGAGATATTGAATACGATATTACGTATTGCTATTTGTTGTGTCTGTATATTTTTTTAAGTATTTGAATTAGAAAGCTAGTTTTTCTGAATTAATACTTTTTTTAAATTGTGCAACAATAATACCTTTGGGAGGTGTATTAGAATCTTAGAACCGTGCGCTAAACCTCGCTCTTAAACGTGATTAAAAAAATTTTAAACCCTCAAAGCCAAAACAAAATGTAGAATTAAAAGAATTAGACACGGTTTAACATTATCACGACGTCATGGAATAAAAATAAAAATAAAATAAAATCTCATAGTTTCCCGACCGAATTTTATTTACATATTTATTTATTTATTAGGAGAGACGCACTGTATGACATTTCTTTCTTTCTTTCATTTAGTTTTCTTTCTTGCTTATAGGCCTTGCAAAATATTCCACAATAATGACACTAGATTTATTATTACAGGTGAGACACACACACACACACACACACACACACACACATATATATATATATATATATATATATATATATATATATATATATATATATATATATATATATATATATATATTATATATATATATATGTTACTTTTTTTCCCTGAAGTTAAGATGGCATACTAGTTAATATAAAAACCCACAAAACACAATGCAATATTGCAGCACCATTTTTGTTTGAAACAAAAGGGTAATTCAAATCACCATTCCTGCACCCTGACTTCTCACCCTGGCTTGGAATTATGTAAGCAAAAGAAATGTGATTATCCATTATGTCAATTTCAATAACGTTTCATCAGTAATGATACCAGTATCATAGCAATCATTTGCCACAGTTGACTATTAATCACCTTCCATTAGGGTCTCTTACCAGGCTTTCAGAGCGTTCCAGGATCCCAGTCTATGTTTCAGGATAAATTAGTCATCAAGCCAACCACAAAAATACAATAAGTCACTGTCTTTGTGTTCCTGTGTGTCACTCCTGCATACTTCTGTGCAAAAGCAGGCATTGATTAAAATATGCTTCCCCACTATCAGGATAGAACATGGGACAGTATCCCAAGGGATCACAAAGGTTCGTGTGGGCAGAGCGACAGAAAGGGGAGAAGGGGGGACTCATGTGCAACACTTTAAAAGAGGCGGGTTCTCCATCCTGCTTTGTCAGGAGGCCTGCTGACATGGGGAAACATTTGCTGCGTAGAAATAGAGACTGATGATTCAAATTATGTGCAGTCCGAGGGGCTGCCAGCTTCCAGAAGATGGGGAATGAAATGGCAGAGAATATGTAGACAGCAATCATTCAACTGAGTGCCCCGAGATATGTTCCAACCCTACACAATTCAACTCTTCCTCATACGTGGACTGTAAAAAAAAAAGAAGAAGAAGACAAAGAAAAAATAAAGAGATCCAACACAGCTAAATGTTTCTGTAAAGAGTGAAAAGTCAGAGGATAAGCATGTATGTGTTCACCTAAAGTTGGAACACAAAGAATGAGGCGCACCTCAGCTCGCGTGCTTACTGGGACGACCACAACAAAACCGGGATCTGCAGAGCTGTTTGCAGTCTGTCTCCAATAATGCTGCCATTTGATCTGGCAGCTGAGAAGTCTGCCTCTGTCTACTCCATGTTACTTGTTGTGTTGGTCCACTTGAGCGAAGATGGAATTTTTAAGGGCACGTTTCACCTCTTGGTTTAGTCTCCAGCAGCAGCGTGCTGATGTTTTCATGATTAGGATGGCTAAATTAGAACCAGAAAAACCATAAACCAAGACAAAAAGCAAGAGAGAAACTATTAAGTGCCAGAGAGGGGATCAGCTCTTTCTGTTACTGACACCATGCCGATGAGCTTTTGTTGAAAGGATGAATATTGACATTGTTATTGTAATTATAATCACCACATACAAGGCTCATGGCACAGGGAAGGACTCTGTTCCTTGACAGCATGCCGTTGTTGTGATCATCAAGGCGACCAGGCACAATATTGGATCTAAGAGTGTTTCATCAAATTTCTCCACCATAATAGTGTTGATTTACATGCGACTGTGAATCCTCTACATGAATAACAAAAGGAAGCTGAAAAGGAGGGAAGCGGGAACGCGTGCTTATAGACTCGGTTTCAGTCATGCTAGTAAGCTGATTTATCTTACCATAAGAGGCAGATCTTAAGAAAATGCAAAGAGAGAAAGCTAATGGATCATTATTATGTGTTCCTCACTCCTCATCTTTCAAATGACTGCAGGGCTTTGCAGTTCTGGCTTTGATTCGCAGCCCATTCTCCTATATGACTTGAGTGGACTAGCTGAGCTAAGACATGATTTCCAGAAGATTGCAGTGTAAGTGCCTCTGGCAAGACCTTTTTATTTATTTGGCACTTGATTTTATCCCACTCTCTTGCTTTTGGGAGACGGGGAGTAATGGAGAGAGAGGACGTTTCTTTTTACTTACATTTTTTGGTTTTAAAGGATAAAAATCACTATGAGATAAACATCACAATAAATATTAATAGCCGATAGTTTTGTGTAACCTTCCACATGCCCGGATTATCAAGTTACAGACCCCTGGGTACAAATATCCGGTGTCCTCTAACCAGTTTGTGTAAGTTGGGCCCTTTCCATTTCTTCAATGGTTAGACATATCATACAGAAACATGTGGATACTGTACATGTACAGTGAAGAGTTTTCAATAGAGAGCGCTGTGGCTTACTGGAAAAAGAAAAGTAACTTTCACAGTGCACTGTTTCACTAAAATCTTTAAAAGGTGTCTGATATGAAATGGAAAATGGAGCAAGCAGAGCTTTTTCACATTTTTAACAGGATAATACTGAATTTAATTTTATTGTCTTTACACACACACACACACACCTGTTGTTGTCTCCTCCCTGCCTCTCTGTCTGGTTGTCACCCTGATGATCTCCTCCTTTACTTCCTTTCGGCACCACTTGCCAGGAACACTTTGCTCTATCTGCTACACTTGTGCACAGTCCTGCTGCCAGATGAGTGCTAAAAACAATGATTAATGATAAAGTAAAGCTCAGAGAGCTTTTTGGGGAAAAAGCACACTTTTGGGATGTGACCGGTTATAGAAAAAGAATACACAGAGTTTTTTTCTGATGAAATATGAAAAATAAGACGTATTTCAATAAATATTCCCTAGAAAATTCTCCTGGTTCCCTCCCTTTTCACTTGTGAGCTGCAGGAGTCCTTTAACTGGAGGGCAAAAATGGCCATTTTCATGAAAGTGGCACATCCATTTTTTGGTGGAAAAAGGACCACTGCATTCTGCCGATAGAAAAGATATACATACATACATAAGAGAAAAATTTTAGTAAGTTTATTTATTTATTTATGGTTTTGATCTTGCCACAGTCTACAACTGTGGTGGCCCCCTGGACACATACCCAGCATGCCCATCAGATAATCCAGCCCAGACCCTCTAAAAGAAGATTGTTTGCATTTAGTCTGGTCTAAACCAAACTTGCAAATTGTGCTGTATTTATGTTTTCCTAGAAATATGGTTGCATACATAAAGACAAAAGGTCATAGGATGAAATCATTTCCTACTAAGCATGGAATCTTCCATTTACACAGGGAGTGTTAGTGCACCTATAAATCAACAACGTTTGGATCTGAATAAAGGATTCAAAGGATTTTGTTTTGGCATGCGTGTGTACTCAGATCAGTGTGTAATGACACAGAACTGGTTCAACGTCATTTGCTGTTTGCTTGCATGTGTTTGTCCTTAAATACAATAGTCTTCATCACCGTCTGTATCGTGATTTGTACTTAACTCCAATAACTTTGTCTGTTCTTATGTGTTTTCTTGCACGCATAGTTATGTCTCTGCTTGTCATCTGCGTGTCCTAAATGCTTCCTGATGACGGGAGGTCTCATAGAGGACATATTTTGTGCCACACAGGACATGTTTTGTGCAAATGCATGAGTTGTGATCTCTTGACTAACAACTCTCCCTTGTGGGCACAGAGGACATTGCATTAGCAATGAAAGAGGTTTGAACACCTTTACCTTTCATCACTGCTTCAAATCTTGCTGGTTGTGCCTTCTAGACAAGTCCCATCACATCGTCCGACTGCTCCACATATTAAACACGCACACAATCTCAAACTGATGTCTCGGTTGCAGATGTGGCATTTTGCGAGCAGTCCAATCCACATGCTCTAACAAATACAGATAAAATAGCTCTGAATGTATTAAAACACAATAAAACATATTGCTTGTGTGGGCCACTTACAAATACAAAAACTAATAATGCACGTCTTAGCTTTGGTTGAATAAAGACCGGTGCCTTTACCATCCAATTAAAGGTTTCATCATTGTACTGTATTTAATTAAATAATGATTAAAAAGCACGATACTCTACAACCAGCAGCAATGCAGGCTGTCGCTAAAGAAAACACTGCAGTTGCTAGGCAAAACAGGAGTGTATAATTACCAGCATGAGTGGCAGTTTTCCATCAGCGTACCTAACATTGAAATTCACTGTGATTCAGTCCCAGGTGTGCCGTTGTTGCGTGTTTACAGCAGCTTCAAACATGTCTCAGCCAATAGCAGCTGCTGAGTGGAACCTCCTCTTAATAATTAGGTCAATAATTAATGAAATAATGAAACAATGAGCTTGGAGAGGCGTGTTTTACATCTCAGAGGCGTTGATAGGGCCTCATCGCCATGCCAAGTGGAGGTTGAAGTGTCCGATGGCTTATTGGTTTTAGGAATCAGCCAGACGCACTGTGTCCTTTTGTGCAGAAAAAAAAAATCATGAAAGCATTCGAGAAATGTTCTACTATCAGTCAGTAACTGAAAAAAAAATTAGTAACAGCAGTGCTTTCTGTGATGTGATGACTGATGACAAACATCTGTTACAAGATTACAGCTTATCATCAGTGACTGTCAGACTTGTGTGGAAAATGTGACAATGCCAAATGTTTCAGCCAAACACGCAAAAGTCGCACGCCCACGCAAACTCTCGTCGCTGTCACTCTGACATCTGTCAGCCAACAGCTGCGTTAGTTTTGATATTGTAACCAATAAATAACCACCAAAAAAAGGGACAAAAAAGGCCGCGCACCCTTTCCAGTAATTACTGATTATAACCTGTGAATAACCAATGACTCCTCAGCTGCAGGTACATAAGGCCGTCTTTATCTTTTATATTGCATAATCTTGCTTAATGGCTGTTCTCATTTAATTATTGCAACATGGAGTGTCTTTAATTAATATTTTGTTTCCAAATATACAGAATGTCAATTTAAATTTTTGTTTGACCTGTCAACGTTGTTAATTATGAGTTATAATATATATAATAATATTATAATAACAAGGAGTTCATTTTCCTTACTGGCTATCTGTGGTTTCTTTAATCCCACTTGCCATTTTTCTGCACTCACAAATCTTCAGTTTTCTCGTAAGGCTACATGCCCCTCCCTCAGCTTTCTTGGATTGTTTGTGGCACGCAGTTGCAAGTGGATTAATGTCCTTCAAACTTTTATGCCTGACATAAATGACAGATTGTGTCCTCTCTAGTGTTTTGATGTGTGTAAGAGGGGGCGCACACATGGACTGCTTTGAAGTCCGCAGAGCTTTTATCTTCCTCTGTTTAGATTGGCTAAAGTGTTAAGTGGAGTTCTCCTTGGCTTGAAGGATGTAATGCCCCGCAGTGAGAGATTTACAGAAAGGGAAATTGCAAACTCTGTGTGCTCGTTTTGTGGCCTCTTTTTAATAAAAACTATTTATGCAAATGGAAAGTCTGGAGATGGAAAGCAAATTCAGACAAAATCAGATGTTTCCAAAGAGGCTGCCGTACTGAGTTGGCAGATGTTCTGTCACTTCAGCGGGGACCCCATAAACAAAAGCTGTTGATGGCTCTTCGATGAGTGTGAGCTGCGCCAAAAGCTGCATTTCCTTGGAGCCATCTGGAAGATGGCTGACAATATGCTTGGCTGGAGCTGGCCGAGCACGGGAGAAAGAAAAAGTGAGGGCACTAATTAAAATGAATGCTTATGATCTAATAAAGAGCAACAGAGCTTTTCAAAAAAGCCTTCCCCATTATAATGAACTATTGATGGACAGCAGAGGTGTCAGGTCAAAATAAAAAAATTAAAAATCTCCTATGTGTTCTCACCTTCATTGCATTTTTTCTGATGTTAACAGTTTATGAAGCAACGTAACCTCAAAAACTAAAATAACATTCATCAGCTGTATGTACTGTAAGTTGATGATGATCTATAGCTCATCTAGGATCAATGTCAACAGAACAGTAAAGATTTGACTTTAACAAACCCCACTAAGCCCATTTTCAGAGAGTGCTTTATCAGGTTGGTAGCTTTTGCACTTATCCATCAAAAAGCAGTATTTGAGAAAGTCTCACTTTTAATACATCAGCAGATTCAGTCGTTTAATCTCATCATCAATAACCGAGCAAACCTTCACACACGCCAGCAGTATAATGATGAATAGTTCTCGGAAAGTTAACATTCCTGGAACTTTTGGTGAAAAGCATCTATAGAGGTCGTATCAGTGCTCATTATCCTCCCGTTGGATGGTTGCGATCCTGACCTGTACCACCCACAAGTCGTGTAGTGCTCTGAACCCTCCATGACCTAGTGGGCATATTAAAAGCCAGGCAGACATAAGACCTACCACGTTGTCCAACCCCACAGGACTACGCCATGACAGACACCAGACAGACCAATAAGGTATCCAAGGAGTGTGTGCGCATGTGTGTGCGTGTGTGTTTGCATTTCTTTCATCAACCATAGGAAGATCAGTAGTGTAAGTAGCAGCTACAAAGCTGCGTGAAGATACAGCCGCCAGCTGCCTCCACTTTAAAAAGAGCGAGCGTGTCAAAACAGCACATGGCTCTGCCCTGCACTCTCACGGGTCATCTCCAGTGACAGGCTGGCTGTAGCACTGGCCCCTCTGTGTACCTCTGCACTGTTTGTGCTTTTTTTCTTAGGACTGGGAAACAGAATGGTCAATTTTTTGTTAAAACACACATTTGCAGGAACGTTTGAATTGCTCTAAGCGCAATAACAGTGCTCTGCAAAGTAGCTGCAGTAGACATAATGATCAGTCATTCTGGTGAACTTTAAATTGCACCCAATTTTTCGCTCATCACATGAACTACTCACATTAGTAGTATTTTCAGCTAGAACACTGTGAGTCAGCCAGCAGCATTACCTTTGTGAACTCTTTTATTGAGCTTTCATATAATGGAACTGGTTGCAAGCACCTATCTGCTGCTATAACTTACTGCAAATAAAGTCATGTATGTGTCATTCTTAACACATACCTTTATCTGTCGATTTGGGGAACTGCAGATTTGTAATACCCCAAACATGTTTTAATGCCTGTTAGTATTCAGTAAAAAGGGGAATAAATACAAATTAAAAATGTCATTTCTGCATCCTGTTTCATGACGACAAGCCAAAATAGATCTTTATTAAGCAACCTTGTGATGTCATGTGGTGCACTGTTGACATAAAATGTAATTGACTTCTAATTGTGTAGCACTAATGTTATGTCAAACCAGACCCTGGCCTCCTTTGTCCAGTGTGTAGGCCATTTGGCTGCAAAAAGGCACTTGGAAAGCCAGATAACAGGTGAATGGCCATGGCCTAATAGGCCATCTGTGGAAAACACATTGCAGTCAATTAAGAGTCCACTTCCTCCAGTTGTCATGGCCATTACACAGCCCCACCACGACAAGTGACTCTTCAGTGGCTTTTACTTTTCAACTACTCGCTCTTTTCATTCACAATGTCCTCGAGCTGCCCAGTTCCTCAAAGAGAGACTTTTTTTCTAGTTTTGCTGTCCACTATGCTTTTCTAGCTTCTTTTGAAATGCAATTTTTTTTTTTACTTAGCAATATTATGTGACCCTGACGGTCAAATACAACCTCTTTCACAATCGCTTTTTCTCTCTTGTCGGCACATACTCTCCCTTCTAGATCATACATAAAAAGCAGAGCTCTTACCTCCCTTTGAGAGGACAGCCTTTAGAATCATTACATGTATCCAATGAGCTAATTTAAAAATCCTTGTCTGGAAATGTATTTACTGTTTTTCATACGGCCTTCCCAACATTTGACACACACGCACACACATACACGCATGCACCTTTACAGGCGGCCAACTCTCCCACAATCCTGCATTTTTCACTATTTTCAAAATGCAACTTCATAAAAGAAAGCATCAAACCTGTTGGTTTCAACAGCAACTTTCAGCAGTTTACAGACGCATTAGCAAGTCTAATACGACACACCTCGAGTCATGCTACAGTGACGTTTCCCTCGTCAGTTCATTTTTGTTTTTGAGTAACACTGACGCAGGACAGTTGACGTGCAGAAAAGCACTTCTGTAATGTGACAAAATTGTATTGACGTTAATTCCTTTTGCAAAAGGAATTTAATCAGCTCTTGTGTTTGCAGGTGTGAGCTGAATACACACTATAAAACTCGACCGTCTTGTTGAACAGGAAGGGCAGATCGTGCGTGATAGTCAGTCAGCACTGAACCGTGCGTTATTTTCATTTGCTCTAATGAACCAGTCGGTAAACGTTGCTTTCTTCAAAGGTTACTTGTAATCTTATTTCCACATTCAGTTTTATTTCCAAAGAGCCTGGAGAGCTTGTTGTCATTGCGCAGACTTAGATAATCCTTTGGTGTCGTGAAAGACGGATGCTGAAAAACAATGATTCACACCTCTTGTCAGCAGCGCAATAAAAGGCTTATCGCGCTCGTCTCACAGCTTGTTATATGATGCTGTCAAATTATGATTGCTCTTACTGTGCACACACTGTTTACAGCATTTCACGTTTGAGCTGTTGCTCTACACAGACCTACAGCCAGCATTTATGTACCTAAAAGACTTTGAATCAATGTATATCCTAGTCAGAGTCACACTTCCTTTACCAATTAGTTACTGTAAATGGTGAATCCTGAATCCACTGCTTGCCTTTTTTTTCTTTTGATACATTCTGTGCACATGTGCATTTGAATTAAACTAAGCATGATTAAAGTACTCTGTCAAGTAAATGAAGCAGACATAGTCATCAGCCATTCACATTAAATAATTTAGAAGTATATTCAGCAAGTGCAACTGTGAGTCAGCCTGTAACATGACTTTTTGAAACTCTGCCATTGAATTTTGCATTATGAATTCAGGTTGTAGCCGCGCAACAGTTTGGGTGTATCCTGCCTCCCAGATAGGCTCCAGCCTCCCACAACCCCGAATTGGATGAGAAGAAGATGGATGCATGGACAAGGTTGTATATCATAGCAGATTTGGCTCTGCAATTATTGGCACATGTTGGGGCGCTTAATACATCCTTGTGTACCTGAGTACTGTTGCTGACCATGTCCATCCCTTTCTGGTTTCTTTAACAGCTGTGTGATGCCATCATGTTAATATGGGCCAAAATCTCTGAGAAATATTTCCAGCACCTTGTTGAATCTAGTCCACAAAGAATGAAGATAGTTCTGAAGAAAAAAGGGTGTGCCTAGTGAAAAGCCTCGCTAAATATCACCAGTAGAATAAAAAACAGTAGCATAACGTGAAACAATACAACTTTACTTAGATGCAGGACTTGTTTACATTTAACCATAAACTGGATAACCCAAAAACGTGTGAATAGTATGGAATAATGTTTAAAAACATGACAAAAAGTCAATAGTTTGCAGTATTCGGTATTAAAGGACACTGAACACAACTTCATTTGCAAGAGTTTTAATAATTTACTTAAAAAAAGAGTGTAAAAGTAACAGATCTCTCCCACCAAAGTGGATCTGTTTGATATTCAAAGTGATGACAGATGTAACAAATTTTTGCAAACTTGCCTTTGTACATTTGTGTATACTTACTTGGCAATTTAACCTCTTGGCTGTAATTAAATGAGTTTTGCACTGTATACTGTATATCAAAAAAAAAAAAGCTCAAAGGGAAAAAAATACTTTGATATGAATTAAGTGAAAGTAAACCAACCAGCATTAAATGTACAACTTTAAGAAACTCCAAAAAACACATCTGAAAAGTGTATATACAAACATGCTAGGAATCTAACAAAGAGCAGACTGAGGGAAGCTGAAGAGAGACGGGCCTTTCGAATGGTTTTCTTGACATCATTTAGGAGAGCCAATAAAGTAAAGCATCATTCGGAAATGTTTCATAATCTCGCAATACCGTGGTTTTTTATTGCCTATTTCAAGTTTTTGTTAGGAGAATAGGAACACTTTATAAATATACAGTTCATAGCGTATCTCCTGCGTGAATTTAATTTAACTTAAATAAAAAGTTTAAATGTTCAGCATCTGTAGAAAACAAAAAGAAACTAAAATGCATCCTTAATAAATGCTCAGACTGTGCCCATCCCCAGTAACATTAAGTGCCTGCTTGAAAGAGGTAATATATATTTATGTATGTACACACACATATATATATATATATATATGTATATATATATCAAATTCTATGACATGATATAATTTGTATAAATATGGCGTCTTTACAACTGCATTAAAATGACAAATTTTTATTTCAGATCCCAAGACGATTAATGGTCGAATGGGAACAAAAAGGCCTTGTTTAAGTTTCTCATTTTCTCGTTTTAAATATTAAAAATAAGTCTCGATTCTTTGTAAATGTATGCCATACATTATAAACAACACATGTTACTCGACTGTACAAATATTTTCCATCGTGTTCATATCTACAACACTTTGGAAGGTACAAGGGGGAAAAAAGTGCCATTATCAAATAGTCCCCCCTTCTGGAGCGAGTGGGAGTTGCTCCTCTCAGAGTGAAGGTAAAAGTTTCTGTAACCAACCAGCAACCGAGACACAAGGAGCTCAGTTCTATACAAAAAATGTAAAAACACCTTTGATGTGACAAAGACAAGCGCTTGTGATCTCACGTCACTCTGCTGGTTGTAAAACACGCCATGTGGAGTCATGTGACCCTGCACAGAAGTCCCTTTTGACAGTTGAGGGTGTTTAAAAAAACCGTACGGAGCTTCTCTGTAAATGTCGTCCACAGATGCTTCAAAACACAGAAAGCGATGCTGCCCATGTGGGATATAATGGTTTGTTTTTAGTTTTTTTTCTTGGATAGGCATAGTTGGGATGGATCTGTCCGTGTTCCCGGAAATGTTCACAGACCCATTTCTGAAGGTACACCCTGCACTGGCTTTCCACTGCGTCGCAGCTGAGTGACGTTGCTGTTGAAAACATTTCGCTCTTCTTTTATTCGTTACATTCCAGGAATGGGATTGTCTGGCCTGTCCTTTATTTGGCCATCAATCCATGTCTACCTAATAGAACAGAGGAGCTCTGGTGCCCTCTGGTGGTCGGAAAGACGTGTAGGCACAGGAGGAATTAAGCTAACCCTCGGCCTTTCACTGCTGTCCTGGAAGTCTCACAAAAGCTAAAGCATGTTTAGGATGGCATTGTACATCTGGACTAGTATGGCCAGGTGGACGGGCAGGCAGGATTGGCGATCTTGAGTGGCAGGAGTACACGTCAGCCAAGAGAGGGCATTGTACTGCTCCAGCACAAACCTATGAGTGGAAAATATACAGTTTTATTGAGGCGCTAGGTAAAAACTGTTGAAGAGGAAAAAATGTAACTGCTGCTTTTTCTATGAGATCACACCTAATTCTGAACTCATTCTTCACACTGACAAAAATATGCAAACATCTGCATAATTATCAAGGTGATAATTATGAACTTTTCAAGAACTATAAGAAGAAGGCTTCATATTTTCAGGCTTTATGCAGCTTCCGTCATCTGAATTGTTGGTGCTAATATGAAACATATACATTTAGCACACTTGTCGATTTCATTAGCATTTAATGCACATAATGAAGTTACCTGAGCACGTCAGAAGTGGTCTTTGAATCCAAGGGGTGTGGGGCCCTCTTAGTCTTCTCTGACACGTTCTCATCTGACTGTGTTATGGAGATGTGGTGGTGGAGAGAGGCCTGCGGGCAAGAAACACAAAGCAGTTTAAAGTACTGAAGCTTGACTGTAATGAGAATCTGTATGACTTTTGGAAGTTTACCTGAAGATTTTATAAACAGATCTATAAACAAATCAATAAATTTGAGGTTTGTGTCTCTCTGAGTTTCTCCCTCTGTCTCTAATCCTGAAAGCTTTACATTCATTCTCAGCCACACTTGTATTGTTGTGGGTACCTTGAGGAAAGAGGACACTGTTTCTCAGCCTGCGGGCAAGAGGCCCAGAACCAGTGAGGAAGTCCGTTCGCCTGTGCAGTGGAGACATAGTAGCCCAGAGCCAGCGGCTGCTGCTTTAGCTCCTCCGGGGGATTGTCCCTTGACAGCAAGCGCTCTCCCTGGCTCTGCAGACAGAGAGAATGCCAGCAAATAAATATTACCTTCATTGCAATCTGGGGTCGTGGCATGTACAATTTATTCATCTGTCAACAGGCTATATTTCTGAGCATGTGCACTGACAGCTGTGGGCTGTCTTCCTTAAACGGAAATGCGTATGTTAGCATTTTATGACAGCCAACTCTTCATTTTTCAACCGAAATAAAACGGTTATGTGTAAACACAGCTCGTTTACATTTTAAAATATACGACAGTCGCTCTTTTTCTTTTGTTACAGGGTGCCACTTGTTTCAAGCCTCTGCACTTTCTTTCCACTGAACCCTGACTCACCCTGGTGTGCTGGAAATGGGATCCCATTCCCATCCCAGATGGAGACCCAGGCGAGGGCACGGGAGAGGTGTTGGGTGAAGAGTGGAGGTTCAGCATTATGCCAATGCCAATGTCATTCTCCAGTTCATCAGGAAAGGGAAGATCAAACATGTCATCTGAGGAGAAAAAGTAAAGTAAATGCATGCTTTACTCATCAACAACAGCAACTATCTGTGGTCATTAAAAGCCTACTCAAAGCACACAGCAGCACATATCTGAAAACTATTTTCAATGTGACTTTCAAAGCACAAGGACGTCACCTGTTGGTACAAAAAGGCACCATTGTATTTATCCAACTGTTCAAGGTCTACTACTAAATCTTATTACTCTAGCATAACTGCTATCCTGGGAGGCGTTACCATTATTGTCTTCTGTCTGGTAGGAGCTGGACGCCAGCTGGGTAGTTGAAGAAGTTGGGAAGACTAGAATGTGTGTACAGGAAGCATCCTGAGGTGTGTTTAGCTGCGAGGTCTGCAAGTTCAAAGCAGTGCTGCGGCCAAACACAGAGCCCATGGTAACCGCATCTGGATCCGCATAAACAGAAACACACAAAGGTGAGGGGAAAACTTAGATTATGTCTTGTATTTATTAGCTATTAAACTAAAGTGGTCAGCACATCTTTAATTATTTATTATAGATGAATACAAACATTTGTTTATGTACACTTTTTTTATTTGCACACTGGTGCAAAAAAATTTCTGTTATTAATCTGTTACTCTGACTGTTGTGACAACTGAACGCTCAAGTATGCGCTATTATTAGTGCCACGGCCATAAACATGACAGCTAAACTCATAATGTATTATGCTAACTGCTAAAGTGGGTGAGCTACTTACCAGGCATGACCACGAAGGAGCCCTGTGGCTCCAAGGCGACCAGGCAGGCGCTGAGGATTGTTGGAGAGTCAGCAGCTGAAATCCCACATATGCGGCACGCCTCCCTCAGCTGGCGTCCTATTGAGTGGAGGGAGTGCTCCCCAAGGAGTGAACTCCAGTCTAGTAAGAGAGAAAAAGTAGGGAATATAGAGATGTAGCATGAAAAGCCAAGGTTTTAAGAGAGAGCAAGTTATGAAATGTCTTTCCATGTGTCTATGTGTGCGCGTGTGTTTGTGCACCAGTCTATGACTACATCTGTAATCAGTACAGGTGGGTAACACGAAACTCTCCATTCAAAAGGTCAGAAAATTAAATTACGATAAAAGAATAAAAGAAGAGTTCATCAGAGAAGTCTGTGCTGACTGAATGGCCCAGTTGTCTTTGCTTAAAGCCAGAAACTGAGCAAGTCCACTGAGTCCCAGTGTCCTTTCAGTGGATTATATGGAGCTCAAAAAATTAAACACTTTTCATTCAGAGTATAGCATCGCATCAGTTAAACTTCTGGGATACTTATGTGGTTAAGTAGCAGAGGGGGTTGTTGATCAGTTTCAGCTGATTTGCTGTTAATGAAGTTAAGAACAGGCGCACTAGAGGGGCAACAATGGAACAATCCCTAAAACAGGAATGGTTTTACAGGTGGAGGCCTTTTTGTTGCCTCATCTTTTCTGTTTTTTTTTTCCCACTATTTTAGCATTAGGCTAGGGTCAGTGTCACAACTGGTGGCATGAGGTGATACGTGGACCCTACAGACTTTGCATAGGTACGCTAACTTCTCCAGTTGTGTCTCCCAACACAGTCCCAGGAGCATGGAGGAGATTCCGGGAGAAAGGAAGTTACTCTAGAAGATTTGGAAAGGGTTAGAAGGTCCTTTACCCATCAGTAGTACTGGTATCTACTACTTTGTGCAAGGAGGAACAGAGCCAGAGCCAGAGCCCTACAGAATGACCTCCAGCAGACCATTGATATGAACGCCTCTGATCAAACAATCAGAAACAGACTTCCTGAGGATGGCCTGAGGGCCTGACGTTCTCTAGTGGGCCCGTGCTCACTTCCCTGTGGGCATGTTGGCATTTCCCATAGAGTACCAGAATTGGCAGGTACACCACTGGCACCCTGTGCTTTCCAGAGAGAGCAGGTTTACCCTGAGCACGTGTGACAGATGTGAAACATTGGGCTGACTATAACATCATTCAGCATGACCAGAGTTCAGTGATGTCCTGGTCCAGGTCTGGATTGTGGAGGCCTTGAACATCTATTCATTCCTAACACATTGCCCAGTCCATATAATTATAGATATTACAAATAGATATTTTCTCTCATTGAGATCTGATGTGTTTTCTAATTATCAATTTCATTTTTTTCAGCACTGTAATATTGATAGATTCACAGTATGAAGAGTAAAGGTCAGTTATACCCTAAATTAACCCTCAAGACTTTTTACTGATATCTTGCAACAAACACTATTCTACTTCACACTATACTTCCTCTGCTGAAAATTTGTCAGAAAGAACTGAAAATTAGTTGTGTCACTCACCTTTAAGCTCCCCGTGGCCTAGTCGGCCTAATCGACCAATAACAATCCTCCATGGCAGCGATGTCATCTGAATGATGCCAATGCACCACTCCCACAGCTTCTGTAGTCCCATCTTCCTAGCTGACACCTTAGGACGGCGGGCTCTGAAGTGAGAAGAAATCATGAAAAAAGCTAGAAACCGCCATGTCACACCAAACACTATGACAGGACAGGCCTTTCACTGAAACCGTTTCTCACCTGTTCGGCACATCAATGTTGATAATACAAGTCTCTAAGAGCTCTCCTTGCTGGTCAGTGCAGGAAACAAGCAGCCAACGCTGGTCATGTGACAGGCAGTATCCTACAAAGAGCACGTTGTATTTGGGCAGCTCTGCCCATATTTCTCCTGGTTCTGGCTGCTTGGGACGGCTTGGACCGAGCACAAATGGTGGAGTGTACAGCTGCAGTGGGCTGGGGTGCTACATTAAACAATTAGGATTTTATTAAAAAGGGAAGTTATGATATATACTACAGTTACTGAAACCAATCGTATCATTGAACTGTCGTGCTTACCTCTGGACTCTTAAGTACCGAACTGACAGAGGAAACTGGGCCAAAACCAGTCAGGGACTTGATATGTGTTTGCTGGGGTAGTAGACGCCTGCACTGAGAGTAACAAGAGAAGGCCAGGGAGCGCAGGTGTTGCAGGTACAAATGGCTCTCTCCGCTAGCTGGCTGGAGGAGATACTGGCACGGCACCACCTAAAATATAAATGATGCAAAGAAATGTTGAGAATGGCGATCAAAAGTAAATTCTGCTTCCTGCCTCGCAATTATTTTCTTACCTGTAGCACCAGTGCGGGTCTTGTTGTTTCAGGCAGTGTCTGCAGCATCTCTGTGTAGCAGCGGAGAAGCCCCAGCAGCCAAATGCTACTTGACTCTACTTCGTCACCTTCTTCCTCCTCCCCTCCATCGTTTCTCGCTCCGTTTGAGCTCAGGAAAGCGTCCACTATGTAAATAACGATAGCTGGTGGGTTGGCATGGCTGTCCACTGAGTCAGCCACAGTGGGGATGCCTATTCTAGACTGCTCGGAAGAGCTGAAAAAAGAGCAGAGGAAACAAGCTTCAGTGTAAATAAGCTGGAACAACAGCTGAGATGTTAAAATCATTCTTAATCTTACAGTTCAGGGTTTTCTGCTGGTGTGTTGGCTGGTGGGGTGGAACTTGGAGGTCCTTTGGAGTCACTGGCTCCTCCTTGGATCTCTTCTGTCTGGCCTGCGGTTGCTCCAGTTGGGGCTGAAGCATTTACTGAACTGGCACCACCTGTAGTTTGTTCTCCTTCTTGAGTGGAAGAAGAAGGCTGAGCTGAGGATGTGTTGTTCACAGGCGGCTGGGCTTTGGGAGGTAACAGAAGACTGCTGTCCAATGGCAGGGCAGAGAGCTGGGGGCCTGAAAGCAATAAAAAGAACACATGCTCATCTTTATTCACCTAAGATAAAGAAATATACAGATTCAAAAACAGAGCTAATGCAATCCAGTTAGTTTACTCTGTTCAGTGATTCTCACCAAGCTGCTGCTTGCAAGCATAAGCATAAAGTTTGAGTTTGTTGAGGTTGTCAGTGTGCTGCTGTCCAACCCAGGGTCCAGTCAACCACTGATCCACATCCAGCTCCTCCAGCTTTTCTTTCTCCACATCTTCTCCCACACGCACGATGCCATCTCTGGACACCTTGGCCAGTGGACGGTGCTTCCCAAGACGGCATGTCTGGAATAGGAGTTGGGAAAAGGACATGAAAGTCTCAAAGTATGTACAAATGAGTTGAAATCGGACCGTGGCTCTTACCGGGAGTTCAATCTCCTACCTCATAAACTGCACTCAGCTCCAGAAAGAAGGATCGGGCAGCAGACAAAAGCGAGGGGCTGTTGGGACAAACCACCATATAAGCAACATCTCGTTGCCCACCGTAAGGTTCCAGCAGCAACTTCTCCCAGAAAGGCAACGCCAGCGGGGACAGTGCCAAGAAGTCCCGCTCCCGGTCATAACCCAGCAGCACTGTAGGAATGGGCAGGGGCTCCGGAGACTCCTCTGAACCTAGGAAAGGAAAACATTGTGACATCTTTAAGATATATATTATGGCACAAAATATACAGGTAAAATTCAACACAAAGCGCTAGCTGTTCACGTAAACACAAAGAATGCATTGACTCACCATAAGAACCTCTCCCGGCCATCTTATGAAACTGCTGCCAGGTGAGCGGACCCTGAACATGCTGGATGTTTTCCCAGGTCCGTCCTGTTCTCTTTTTCTGGATGGCATCCTGCAGGAAAGGCTGCAAAGACAGCAGCATACGCACCATATCCTGTGACGACAACATGCTCATATCCACCACTTTCGAGACACACGCACATACACACACAGAAAGTGTACAGATGCACAGGCGTTAACAAGATTCTGAACACCAAAGAAATACATAAAGAAATACAAAATACATCATAGTTTACATATAAAAGCAGGCCAGCATGCATAATAAATATCTTAATTTAAGGGATTTATCATAATTATTTATCATATTAGTCGACTCTTTAGAAGCCAGATTGCAATTCTTACCATTAGTGTGAGGCCAGGAGTGGAGAGCGGTACTTCTGACAACAGATAGATCTACTTTCCCTCCTGTGGGGTTATCCACATACTGAAGTCCCTGCTCCAAAGCATTGTAGCAGGCCGTACAGGCATCACTCCCATCTGCCCACTGCTTTTCAGACATCCAGCTCTGGAGCAGTGCCCCTTTGCGGCCGTGGCAGGAGCACCTCAGGGGGAAATGAAGTGAAGCCAGAGAAGAAATTGGGTGGGAGCACTGTTCCTGTAAAAGGACCATGACCGCAGGAGAGGCAGGCGCTGCATCCTGCGGTCGCTTGGCCTTGGAGTCTCCCATAGTCGGGTCCCGTCTGGAAAGTGCTAACCTCCTCTCAGCTGCTCGCCCTACTTCGGAGGTTCGACCAAAAATGTCGAGCTCGTCCTCCAGGAAGAGGCCTGTTCCGAGGGCCAGTCGCCTGTTCACGATGGCGCTGAAGCCACACATGCAGCGATACTGATCTTCACCAGTGGAATCTGGGATATAAACCCCCACATCTGCTCCTTTGACATTCTGGTTGCAGGCACAAATACAGCAGCTGTCAAAGTTGCGATCCTTGAAGACACTGAGGACAGAGTCTGAGAGGAGGAGCATTGTGTACAGGCTGTGGGCCTCAGGCAGAGACGGGCCCGGCCGAGCTAGGGGCTCTACAGAGCTGAGAGGCAGGCTTGTAGAAGGGGTGGAAAACTGGTGAGCTAAAGCTCAGTACCATCCTGCTTTACTGAACCCTGTCCAGAGCTTGCAGTTGTTAATACCCCGTGGTGTACGTGGAGTTCTTGGGGTGGGCACAGAGAAGCGTGGGGTGGCAGGAGATGGGAGGATGCCAGTAGTGGTACTGGTACAGGCAGTAGCTAGCCACTCATCTGCACATAGTCCTGGTCAGCAAGGGGAACACTGGGAATATTTCTGGAAAAGAATCGAAAACACAAAAACAAAATAGTGAGACAAACAAGATTAGTGTTACTGTCTGGAGGCATCTCTTAAAGGTCGTGCACTTTGTTCCAAACACAAAAGGAAATCCTCAAAAAGTAAGTGACATCATGCTTAGAGCACTACACTCTTTCCAGTGAGGCTAAAAAGTGCCCACAAGCCATCCTTTTAGGAACTGCATGCTTAAAAAAACCTTTAAAATTGAACTCATTAAGTATCCTTGGTAGATTAAAATCCTTGCCGCCAGGGGTCAGCGTTTCACCAGTGTTGCGATTGTTTTGGATATGTGCTTTTCTTTAAACTACCCATTTTCCCCAGGTTCCCCCCCCCCCCCCCCCCCCCCCCGGCCATCATTGCAAATAAGAATGTGTATTAATGACCAACCTGGGTAATTAAAGGTTACAGTGACAGGTACAAGCTAAAACTACATGAAAGTAGAGCTGGGCCCTAATTCTCTCCAACACAATGAACAGATGTTCTACACATAAAGTCAAAACAGTTGTGTCTTTGCATTCTGTTGACAGCTTAATTTCAGAACCTTTAAACCGTTTAAACAGTGATTTATAATTACACGACAAGCACAAGATGAAAGTCGTTTTACTCTCTAATGTGATAACTGATTACTCACATGTATCCATCCTTGGTGAAAACAGAATTCTGGGGATGCATGACCGTAGGGAAATGTTCCATCTTGGGCAACAAGGACCAGGAAGGACGGTAATAACACTGTTCAGGAATCTTGAGTGGTGGAAGATTCTGGCTGGGTAGGCAGGCTAGTGGAGCAAACATGGAGGAGCCTATCAGCGGCTGGACAAAGAGAGGAATAAATGTTATTTACAAATATAAAGACATGTTTCAATACGCTGAATAATGGTTGAAGAGCAGAAGTTGAGGAAAAGCTTCTTTCTACTGTAGGTGCAATTAAAAGGGCTATTTAGAAACCAGGCTTGCAAATAAATCAACTAAGACAGTATTTTTCCAGATTTTTGGAAAAAACAATTTAGTGGCCACATTATTGAATGTGTGTCCCCAGCATCGTTAGCAGTCCCTACCTCGAGTTTCAGAATTGTTGCTTATCTACTAATCACAGATTTTCAAATTATAAATACCTCCTGAAAATCACTGACATGAATAAACCAGTGATTCCACAAAATTAATGCCTCCATCCAGTTCAGTTCTGCTTATCCAGTTCAGGGTCACGGGAGGCAAAAGTCTACAGTCATAAATCTATATGCTAATTTTCTTGAAAAGCATAAATAATTTCTTGAAAGAGCAGAGAACTGCGGTTTTTAGCAAACATCCCCTGTCTGTGGTACTCTGTTGACTATTTAAAGCAACAGGATGGCTTGGGGAAACTACCCATGTTCATATTAATATGTTTTTTAGAGCAAACAGAACAGTGACATTTTCTCAGCTTTAGCTGCGTAACTGATATGTTAGCAAGATATTCCTCAGTGATCTTCTGTTTGCATTAGGGACTGCATTAGGATTCTAAGAAACTGTTAAAAGCAGATGTTCTCCTTGAATTATTCACACGTTTAAACATTCAATAACATGTCATAAGAAGCAGGATGATGACAACCCTTATCTGCTTTAGATCAGTATGTATGTCAACTCATCATGAAGTCATATTCACTCAAATCTAATATTTATGTATTTCAGTCTTCCTTCTCATATCGAAGCTGCTCTAACAATATGATTTGCTTGGAGTAACTTGCTTGTGTTGTCAAGAAGATGCACTCAGTACGGAGCAAATGCATTCATAATGCATATGATTAGCATTCCCAGCTCACCGAACCTGCAGTCAGTACAGCTCTCATTAACATTAAAAGGTATTAGTGAAACACTTCCAGTGTGATATGAGCTAGCACCAAGTCAGCCAAGTCAGACATTTAAATAATAACAAGTAAAATGGACAATTTATCTTATTTCCATCCATCTGTGCACTTTTCTAAATTGATGCCTGCTGCAAAAAGCTAATGACATGTTTTCATACTAGAGATCAATTCAGAGTGTCAGATCTAACAATCTTAACTACCGCTTCTCCTCACCTTGATATCCTCCTGCCTGGGACTACCAATGTCATCCTCCACCTCCATCCTGTGTTCAGTCAGCTGGGTGGAGGCTGCTGTAGGAAGGTGGTCAGCTGGTCCAGTGGGCGCAGGGGGCTCTTGACTAGGGGTGTCCCGATAGGTCATGATGGGAGAGAAGGCTGGGTGCTGCTCTAGAGAAGGCGGGGTGGGAAACATCCGCTGGAGATCTGCTACTGCTGAAAAGAAAAAGAGATGGACAAGGAGACACAGAGAGCAGGGGAGGTAAATAGATGGTGAGCGGAATTAAGAATATTTAACACCAAACTGAGGAAGCTTTTGAGATTTTAAAACTAGATACTCATCAGAGTGACTCACTTGATGGATAAGGTACTGCAACTCTTCCTTCTTTTCCAATAGGACGATCTTCTGTTGACACTGGTACCTTAGTTGAGTGCTGGTTTGGGTAAACAGTCTAAAAAGTATTACAGGGTAAGTTATCTGACTAAAAACTTTATTCTTTAAAATTCTTAAATCGTTAACTAAAAAACTGTTTATTTTCTAATATGATGTTTGGAGTTTTGTTCTTTTGTTTATTTCAATTTAAATCAAAATCGAAAATTACACAGTGTCATAACAATGTTAACATTGTTACAAGAATATAGATAGAACATTATATTTTACCCCTGGGTCTTCATCGTCTTCATCAAGTATGTTGTCTAGATCAGAGATGTTGACCACTAGATCTATTTCTCTGGTCAGAGAGGGATTGGTTTTAGCAGCTCCGTCGTCCTGGCCTGATTCGTCTAAAACAACACAAAACATCGTTAGACTGAACAAAAATACTCATGTGTGACATGAATTGCTGTTTTGTAGAACATGTAAATTATGTTTATGTCTGTGATTAGGAACCCCACCTGATTTTGGAGCAGAGTTAAAAATGGACATAGCATCTTTTCCATCAGTTAACGCTCCATTGCTGGTGATTTCTTCTCCCTAGTGGAGGGATTCAAATAAAATGAGAACATTCGCAGGTTATGTTCAGCACAGATTCAATAAAATATGTCGAGAGCCTCATTTCATTATTATAATGTACGCTTTGTGCTACAAAATGCCTCATCCTGATAAAATGCCACATTCTGTAGCAAAGAACACAAAGTATTAGCATTTTAGCATTTTCAATATTAATTGGCAGTTTCTTCCTGTTAAAAGGGAGTTTATTCTTCCCACTGTCACCAAGTGCTTGTCATGTGATTGATGCGGTTTTCTCTGTATTATTGTAGAGTCTTTGTCTTATAATTTAAATTACCTTGAGGCAACTGTTGCTGTGATTTGGTGCTATATGAATAAAACTTTATTGGATTGAATTAAATAGAACCTACTTTGGTATATCTCAGACAAAATGATGGGTTAAAGTTTACTGTTCACTCTCCATTTAGCTTTTTTTGACTTGTCCACCCTACTAGTGGCTTATCCAAGTCTTTAGCTGCAAAATGCTCTGTTATGTTCACCCTCTGGCTCACGGTTGTTAAACTCATTTTACTACATGAGCTGCATATATTTAAATTTGAACTTAAGTAGAGTAGACTTCTAATAACGTATAAAGGCTATAACCTATATACCTTTTTTAGTGTTAGGAAGCGTTTCAGAAGTTCATTCTGGAAATGTTTGGATTTCATGAACTAGTTTTCTAAAACTGGTACACATTAGTGTTTCTACATTTGACCAGCCTTAATAAATTATACAGTCATGTTATTGTAGCAAATCAGCAGGATCAGAGAGTTACAGTCAAAGATATACATCTGTAAACTGAACTTACTTCATGTCTAGTCCTAATTTAAAAAAGATTTAATTAAAATTTTTTCTTTCAATTCAAAGGAAATGCCCATTTTCACTGTAGACCCATACTGAATAAAATAGAAAATTCTCTATTAATTCATTCTGTTTGATTTTTTTATGGTGGGTCTATTACTTATTTAGGTGTAATAGACCTGGCAGGTCAGCAGTGAAGTCTATCGGTACGAAGGCTGTAAAAATGACGACGATTCAGATCTCTGGACCCTCAGTTTGGACTTTCATGATCAGTGATCAGTTTGAGCTTGAAAACCAGAGGAAAATCTACATTTATACTTTACGTCTTTGCAGTAGTCACATTTTGCAAAGTGGAATGGATGGCCTGATTTTGACCGCTGGGATGTACCTTTGAAAGCCCAGACCTGGTTGATAACTATGTCTGCTGTTTGGGTGACTGGACAGATAAGATTGATAGCTTTATTTGTTTTATTTTTTACTCTAAACAATTACCTGTTTCAGCACGATTGATGGCAACTGTAGAACTAAATTAAACAACAAAGCTACTATGAGACCTCCTTGCATACAAGTGGTCATGCAATCCATAATTAATAGATAAATATTGATTTTAACCACGTTACATTTTCCCTGAATCCAGTTTTTTTGTTTGTATTTGTATTTTCAAACTGTGTGTTGTCCTACCTTGGCCTTCTTGCTGGGTTCTCGCCCTTGACCCTTTAATCTCTTGGAAGTGGAGAAAGTGTACTCAATGTCTCCTTCCTTAAAGTCATAGGGATCGTCCCCATTATCCCGAAGTGCCTCCACACCTGGCTGCTGGAACAGGCCCAAAGTTTGGATGTGTTGCCTCACTCTCTCCTCTGAGATTTTAAATCTCTTGTGCGCCTGTGCGTATAGTCTAAAGGAGACAAAAAAACAAGGTTATTCTTCTGCGTTCTCATGTACCATACAAATGCACTAAATTCCCAGTATTTTCAGTATACTTCCAAATATTATTTCCCCAACACTGGTGCAACTCTCCTACCTTTTAAACGAAGCTCCCTCGATGGTTGTGTCTGTTGTCACTTCCTCTAGTTTATCAATGGGGAGTTCAGAGGGTCTAAAGTCAGTCTTATCAGTCCTGGGAGTCCTGAAGCCTCTCCACCAGCCAGCCCCACTCTCCCTCTGCCTCAGCAGAGCTGCATACACAGCTGTCTCGCTAGTAATCACCCCCAATCCTGAAGCTCCATCTTGACAGACGGGCATATCCACAGGCCCATCCATAGCCTCTGGGTCTTGTACCCGGGGATGCGGGCTAAGAGTGGGTGGAAGTGGAGATACTGGTGAATGGAGAAGGGACTCGGGGGCTTTTCTGCCATTGGAGTGGGGCTTGGAATACTTGCAGGTTGGCAGAGTGGCCAGGGACTCTATGGGTGGATCCAGCGCCACGAGGCCACCGAGCTGGGGCCCTCCTGGAGAGTCCTGTTCCAGAGGACTCTCCTGTGTGACAGACAGACGATGGTGGAAAGGAATAACAGCTGGCCTCTTGGACTGTTTGTCACCCTTTTCTGTCTTGTCACTGGTCTTGTGTTTGGGCAGGGAGGGAGTGTATAATGATGGGCCAGAAGACTGAGTGAGGTTGGCACTAGTTTGGGAGTTGGCAGTGGACGTAGTGGTCAGATTCGACTTCTGCTGCTTTAACCTGAAGCAAAAATAAATAGCAATCTACTTAAAATTCTATGAAAAGACTTCCAACTAAATTATATACCTGAAAAGTCTGTTTTTTAAACGCATCAGCATGAAAACAAGAACACCTGAATCTAACACATTTGGAACAGCTTGGGTGCAATTCTGGAGTACCTAGAGCAGCTGCAGGGTGCTCTCGCTCCCAGATCGTTGAAATCCCACGTGGTAACTCCATTTGGCACTTCCTTTCGAGGCGTTACTTCAGTTGACTGATTCGGTCTGCGGGGAACGAACAGATCCATGAGGGCGCCAGCTCAGCTGCATCACTGCACTTCAATTATAATCCAGCCAAAGCCAGGGAGTAAACTCCAGATCTACTTACACATGTTGAGGCTGGTTGAGATAGCACTCCCTCCAGGCCTGATGGACCACCTGACAAGTCAGCTTCTTCCCAGAATGCTTTGGGCTGATGCTGGTGATACTCATGCTGCTGTCTGGTGTGGGCACACTCGAGGCCGAGGTTACGAAGCCACTGTCCGCTGAAAAAAAAGAAAAAAAAAAGAGTGAAACACCGTCAATGTAAAACTGTGTAGTTTTAACATTTCAGCATGTGTGTATAACGCTGCGGCATGTCTGTGTCCCTGTTACCGGAGCATGGCTGCTCTGGTGATGTTGGTGGCGTCAGTGGCACGCTGCAGTGGTTCAGCTCTTTGTTGAGGCCCTGAGCTGTGGGAACAGGTGGAGGCTGCTCCACTGGTAGGTCTCCTTGGGCAATTAGCACGAAAGCAGATGGGTAGGTCATTCTTACTCCACCTGAGAATACAAGAAAAGAGGATCTGCTGTTATAGGATACATTTAAACACTGGCTTAATTTTTTAAATGGGCACCATTTCTAGATATTGCTAATAATTAGCCTTACATAAATAAAGAGGCTGTATAATGTCTGTTGCTTTTCTGTTAATGTAATTACCCACTTTCGTACTCATCGGTCATGAAAACATAATCAAATCTAAAATCCTTTTGTACTCACTCCTTCAGTATTATTTCTGGCTTTCCTCTTTAGATGCAAAGCAGTTTTAATTGTAATCAGGTCAAACCAAAGCTGTGGAATCAGACTGATTAGACAAAGCTGTTAGAGTAACTCCCCGGGGTTTTCTACCTCAACTTCACTTCACTATTCTTCCTTTCTGTCAGTCCTGCTCTCTCCTCCCCTGCCTTCCAGTCACTTCCTGACTTCTGTTCTTTGATAACTGACTGTAAGGATCATTGCAGTATAAGCACCTCATCCACTAATACCTCAGCTCAAACTGCCTGGGAGTCTACATGAGGACAGAGGGTAATTAATGTGATGCTGATCTCTTGGTGTTTGCTCTAGTTCCTTCTCATTCTGAAAGAACTGCAGTCCTCTTTACTAAGTACTGCTTTCTGGTAATATTTTATGCAGGATATGAGTTTCATTGCAGACTGACTGCACAGCAAAAGTTTTTTTCCTTCTTTTTTTTTTTTTTGCATTGATTAGGTGACCCTGAATCCTCCCTTAGTTATGCTGCAATAGGCCCTGTGTGCTGGGGGTTCCCATAATGCACTCAGTGTTTCTTCTTCACTCACCTCTTTGACTCTCTGTTTATACACCACTCTGCATTTAATCATTAGTTATTATTATTTTTTGGCTCTCTTTCACACCCTCAGCAGGCCTGTCTCCCTCACCTCACCCCCCAGACAGTCAGAGCAGATGGCTGCCCCTCCCTAAGCCTGGTTCTGCTGGAGGTTTCTTCCTGTTAAAAGGGAGTTTTTCCTTCCCACTGTTGCCAAGTGCTTGCTCACAGGGGGTCATCTAAATTGGGGGTTTTTCTCTATATTATTGTAGCATCTTAGCCTTACAATAAAAAGCACCTTGAGGTTAGTGTTGTTGTGATTTGGTGTTATATGAATAAAACTGTACTGAATTGATTTGCATACCATTTTATATCCAATGTCTTTTTTTACCACCATTGCTTTTCCATACCTACAACGACCTCCACCGCCACATGACTGTTGCGATCGTAGGCCTGGCTTGTTTCCTCTTTTTCCTTCTCTCCGCCTCCCTCTTTCTGCTGAAGTACCATGGGGTAGAAGTAACTCCACTCCTCCATCAGCTTCCGCACTGCTGGATCACTCATCTTATACGCCTGACCTGTAAGAGTGCCGCTCAGACCGTACGGACTCAGGATCACTGCATAGATAAATTAATAATGTAGAGAAAGAAACAAAGTTCACACATCAGTAGCTCTGAACCATTTTATTTTTTTTTCTGCATTGATTTTTATTTTCTTTGCACAGCAAACCTTTGGTGATAACTGCAATGCTGAAATACTTACTCTTGGTTTGTGCTATTTATACTTCTACCACTGGTGGAATTGGACTTTTTACACTAGCGAATCTCAACGTTACATTTTTATACATATAACACACAAGAAGAAGCACCTAAAATATAAGATATTACTTTTAACGAAGCAATCTGAAAGTACAGTATGTAAAATACTTTGTAACCAACGGGATCCTCACTAGGCTATTTAACCTCTCCCCGACTGGTGCCACTGTTCCCACCTGTCTGAAGGCCTCCACTATCATTCCTATCCCCAAAGAACTAGTATAGACAGCCTCAATGACTACAGACCTATAGCCTTTACGTCTGTAGTCATGAAGTGTTTAGAGCAGATAATGTCTCAGCACATCAGAGACTGTCTACCCCCTGTCCTCAACCCCCACTAGTTTGCTTACAGAGCAAATTGGTCCATGGAGGATGCCATCACCATCACCCTTCACAGAGCGCCGAGCCATCTGGAGAACAGGAAGAGCTACATGAGGATACTCTTTGTGGACTACAGCTTCCTAACCAGCCGGCTTCAATTAGTCCGAAGCTGAACGTCCTTAAAAACAAAGAACTCATAATCGACTTCAGGAGGCACAGACAGGTCCACTCCAATCTGATTATAAAGGGAGAACAGGAATCTGTCTCCACCTTCAGGTTTCTGGGCACCCACATCTCTGCTGACACCAACAACCTGCTGAATAAGGCCCAGCGATAGCTGCACTTCTTCAGTGTCCTGAGGAAGAATAAGCCTGACCAGAAGCTGCTGCTGGTCTTCTACCACTCCTCAGTGGAGAGCGTGCACTCCTGCTGCCTGGGTGTTTTGGTACACAGGGGCTACAACAATGAAGGGTGCTCATACAGTGATTAACACAGCCCAAAAAGATCACTGGCTGTCCTCTGTCCCCCCTGGAGGCCTTCGCCAGATCCTCCTCTCTCAGGAAAACCAGGGCCATCACAGGTGATAGCATAAACCCCACTCACCACCTGTTTGACCTGCTGCCCTCAGATCGGCGCCTCAGGTCAATCAGGTCCCACACCTCCAGACTCTAACCCTAACACCCCAACCCTTCCACCATTTGGACTGTTAACAAACACTGTTAACAAAGCCATGGTCTGAGTAGCCCCCATCACTCAGGCCGCTCTATTCAGACCAATTCTTTCTTCTATTGTGTGCCTGTTTCTTGTTTTTGTATATAGGATATATATGTTTATATTTTATTCCAGCACAGTTGGACCACTGACAAGAAAGGGCTAATCTATTCTATTCTAATTACATACTGATTTGTACAATGCACAAACTAGTGTCACACTCACAAGACCAAAAATAACTATTATTATTATAACAGATTTTGCTCATTCATCCAAGCAATAAGCAGTCATGTGTCTTTGTTATTACAACTGTGCGGTAATACTAAAAACACATGACTGAACCACACTGCTGGTCTGAGTGATGTTTCATTATTATAAACAGCATGGGCACAATTGTTTATTCAGAAACAACTCTATGGGCTACCAACAGCGATCACTTTTATTTCACTTAACTGTGGTTTCTTGAAAGTGAAAGTGAAAGCAAAAGTGTTCAAGTGTAAAAGATTCAAATGCTTCCTCTCTACCTGTTGCTGACTTGACAGGCACTGTCATCTCATTTTCCATTAAGGAAATTAAGAGACTTCCATTTTTACATAATAATAATCACACCTCTGTTGGACATATATCGAACATGAGGATTGCTTTGTTTTACATGCATAAGCACTAGAAGAAAAAAACCAAAACATCGGGTTTGTGGTGTTACCCTGTACTGGTGTGATGGAGGTCTGCGCGAGACGGATGTGGTGTTCTGTGATGTGGTACGCAGGCTGGTGCTGGGCAATCTCCACACTTGTGCACACGTTGCTCTCTCCATGGAGGAAGAAGGAGAAGGAACACGACAGGTGTTCGCTGAGGAGAGACGACAGTGAAGATTCAGATGATGGAATCAGGGATGAGCGTAAACAGCGTAGAAATGTGGCAGCGCGCTCACTGCGTGTGAGTACGTGTGTGTGAAGTGTGCTGACCACAGAGACATGAGAGCGAGCAAAGGTACACAGCCTGAACAAATAACAACACAGTTCACACGGTCCATTTTAATTACATGTAAAAAATTTCAGTGTAAAGCAATTAATTTTAAATTCAATTACATCATTACGTTACTTGAGACTGAATAAACCCAAAGATTGGATCTTGTAGAAAAAATGTTTAAAAAGTAAAACATGAAGTTGCCTGCCTTTTAGGCCACAGAATAACAAATGAGAGCATTTCTGCAAATAGCAATTTAGAGAGCAGCCTCAGAATGGATCTTGGTAAAAGCCTCACTGAGCTCCACCTTCATTGATCATCTTCATCAGTTACCAGATATGCTCCTTATTGCAGGTATAAATCCTCATTTGCTTATGAGTGATTGTGGTGACTACATGTTTACATTATGCAGCGCTCTCTTTATTACACAGCCTGGGCATAGTTCATCATATTTTTCTTTTTTTTTTAATCACAGAGGATAATTGCTGGGGCCTTATTACAATCTATGTACCAGTGGGCGGGCTGGACATCATCTCAAGTACCTCGACAGCTTCACTGATGTATATTTTTAATCTTTAAACTTCCTTGCTACCTTGGTTTATAGATATCAGACTGACAATAAAGTCAGCAGGTACTGTAATCTTCTTGCGATTACCCTGCTGCCTATGCAATATCCCTTCTGCCCCGAGGGAGCTTGACCTCCATTTGAGTCGTAATGGATCATCAAATTCAATAAAATGGCCAGCTCCACAGTCACTCATTTGGGCAGAGCTTAAAACGCAGTCTAGGGAGATGGCCTCCAGATGGCGCTGAATGCACCCTAAGACAGAGCAGGCCAATTTTTTTTCCGCTTCATAAACATTCCTGATGCTCCTGGAGAAAAAAACACACATACCCTCCTAACAGCAGGTGGTTTGAACACAGGTCTGCACAATCACAGGAGAAGAGCAGAGCTGAAGCACATGCATATGCATGCACTGGGCTGCGACAAACAGGCGCACAGGCGCATGTCGCCTCCACACCTACAGGCGCTGCCCCACTGTCTCCCTCATGCACGCACGCACAGACAGACAGACACACACAGTTCATCATCTCTGCAATTCATATCTCTGCAAGACATGACTCAAAATGATTTCAATGTCACTGTCCTCCAACCTTGTCCTCACTGCATCATCCCACCATATGAAGAGCTATATATAGCTGCATGGGGAAGTTCAGGCAAACAGCTGCAAGTCATGAATACCGCTCATGCACATACGCAAACAACTACAATTATCACTGAGGGATCTTTAGTGTCTCCACTCTTACATGCTTTGATTCTGAATGTGTTCACTCTTTCACATAGTTTCAGCACTTGGTTGGATTAGTAAGTTTTTATTTATTTATTTATTTATTTAAATATTTTATGGTCCATCAACTGTCTGATTGGCTGGTTGACTCTTGATTGGTTAACTGTACACAGTCCTGCACAAATAAAATAAGGCTGTTGAAGGCTGTTTATTGCCCTCTTATGCTTGTAATTTATTTTATATCATTATTTATATATACACAAAAATATGACTCCCTTAAGGACTCTTATAGACAGCCGAGACCTAATCGCAGGGAATCACTATAGAGAAATATCTCTCTTTAACTATCTGTCTGTAACTCAGACATTGATCCAGCATAATTAAGGGCTGGATCCTTCTGATATCTCAGCTCAATTTACTGTGCACTGATACTGACTTGTTCACAATGGGGCAGCCGAGTAAGTGCACTCGAAAAAAGTGAAAACGTTGCAGGGAGACGAGGAAATATTTGCTTGTGCAAAACATGCCGACCGATAAAGCAATCAATGAAGCCAATAACTAGTGCGCAACAATTGCAACAAAGGAACTCTCGTAACGGCAATAAATATGCGATCATATGCAAGTCAGGGAAAAGCAGAACTACAGAAAGAGCATCAAGCTGTAGGGCTGACGCAGCTGGGAGATTGATGCTCCCTGTCCTTTTACAAAGGGCATTTTCCTGCACAGTAAGCGACTGTGAGTGTGTGTGGACGCACTGGGCTCCTTGCATCCTCTGGGGCATTTGTGCAGTCGGCAGGCATGTGTGTGCAAGAGAATGGGAGACAGAGATGCGAGGCAGCTCTCTGTGCTGGGCTGTATGAGTACAGGTATTAATAAATGAAGAGGAGTGATGGTTGAGACTTGCCTAAGGGCTGACAGTACAGGAGGAGAGATAGAGAGAGGAGACAGAGAGAGTGAGAAAGGGAAGGCTGAGAGTGGGATGAGAAGAAAGAAGCGGGAGCGTGAGGGGGAAGAAAAGGGAAGACAGAAGGAGAAGAAGATGGAGAGAGCGAATTAAAGCCGTGCATGGGTAAAATTGAGACAAAAGGGGGGGTGGGGGACGGAAGGATGGAGAGGAAATTAGGAAGACAAGGAAAAGAAAGATGGAGTTAAAATGAGGAGTGAGAGCAAAACAAGTGTGTGAGAGAAAGAGGAAGAAGTGAATAATTCAGCGCCACACTCTGCAATTGCTGCACACATATCGATGAGATCAGAGTTTTAATGGGTGGCTACTGAGCATACTTTTATGGTGAAATCAATCAGGAAATGTAGAGTCAGACAACACAAAGAGACACACCGCACACTGTTTGTGCGGTTTCATGTGCATGTTATGTGCCCACAATAAGAGGTAACGGTATAAATGTAGTTGAAGCGAATGTATTATGTATGTGCAAACATGCAAATGCCTTATGCATGCAGAAAGTGGCATTAAATGCAAGCACAGCTAATGCAACAACGACAACACACGGTCTAAATGCTGCACGCGTGTTTGAAGGGATTGTGTTTTGGCTCGTGTGACAACGTGTGTCTTTTTACCCGATCACAACAGTACCAGCCAGCCAGCCAGCAGGGAAGCTGGTTAATGTCTGACATGCATCATGGACTTGACACAGACACACACACACATCTGTGCATATAATCACATGCACACAAAATAATAATGTTTATCTCGGTTGTTGGGCTGCTCTCATGTCTAACCCAGGAGACACAAAGATAAAGCAAGATTAGATTAAAGGAGATACAAAGCATTAAGCATTACAATCACAATGCGCAAGGCACAAAAGGCTCCTGTTTCCACTCTTAGATGCAAAGCCCATGATGTGATAATTATGTTTAGATATAATCAATTGTAGTTACATGCACAAAACACACATATCAGTATTTTTCTTAAGATTCTCTGAAATCTAGAGGGATTAATCTGCACTCATACTGTTTTGTCTGTTACCAGCAAAACTGAGAGTTAAACTAACGGTTACCCTGTTCCTTCTCACAGTCTAACCTTTCCCACACAGTTGCACGAGTGTACACATTCCTCTGGTGCACACAGGCCACTGTGGAGGATGTTTGCACTCCTGTGAGCTCTTGTTAGGAGCGTGTACACACACGCTCCGAAAGTCCTTTCACTGCTGAATTGCTGAAATTACGGCAAACAAATCTAAACAAGCCACCTACCATGCATAACGCATAACAGACTCAGGCGTATGCTGCTGCATGTACAACACCACTATTAAAAGTAACATAGGGGCACATGCGGTAAGTTTGATGTATTATTCAGCGGCCCCTGGTGAGTGGCCTTAGCTAGTGTTGCTATCACAATCTTTGTGTTCAAACAGTCCTCAAATGAAAAGGTGTGGTGTAGACAAAAAAAAAGCACAAAGATTGATTGATTGTTTGGGTTGTTTTTTTTTACAGAATCTCTGCAAACGCTCAATCCAATCATTACCAAGTGGCTAAAAAAACTTCAGTGTGAGCCAAAACAGGCTTTTACTTCATATCTATGATCTAATTAAAAACAGAGGGAAGGGGTCTGGTTTTAGGTTGTTGCTCTGATGTATCACCATCCTCTCTATTGATCTGTATGTTTTTTTCTCTCCTCCTTCTTGAACTCTCTCGCATGCTTTCTGTGGTTTCTCACCTGGTAATATAAGAAATCTGGGTTATTGCGCATCGCATGTTCTCTGCATTTTGTCCATAGGGAGGCTGAACACGCACGTGGAAAACGTGCGTGTTCAGCAAGGAGAAAATACAAACCTCTCAATAATCCAAAATGATTAACTTTACAACTTAATACCACACTTAATTCTGGAAATGATACTATCAAATTTTGCCATTCATTCACTTTTTTGTGCTCGCCCGCGCAGAAATGAGAAAAATCGACAGCAAATTATTGGATGAAATAAGTATGAAGGGAAAAAGTACCGAAAACTCCCAGCAGCTAAACTTTAAAGAGCCGATATAAACAAATTAGAATACAGTGATTTAATTTAAGCAGCTAATTCGCCTGAAATGATCCCACATCTGGGATGCAGACTTCTTCCCAGTTGCAGTTTTACATATATGATCAGTTTTTTTAAACCTTTTTTTTCTAATAGCTCAAAAAACAAAGAATGTATATGTGCAAAAAATTCAAAGCTGATCCTTTCCCCCACTTTCACATTAGTATTACTCTCCACACAATAATGAGGATAAAGAATGTGTTACTGTGTCTGTTGCAGTGAGGGAGGGGGTGGTTGCATACTTACAATGAAAATAAATTAGGTCATCAGATTGTTTATATTTGTTTTTGGGGGTTTTTACTAACTTGTTTGTGTTGTTTGTGAATGAATGTGACTGAATTTATTTATTTTTAAGCTAGGACTCCATAAAACCCAATTCCAGCCTCGCTCCTCTCCTGCTCATGCAGTTAACCGTGGCATCTGAACTGTGCATACTGGTAAATTATTTCACAGGTTAAAACTGAGATGTAGCAAAGGTACATGGAGAATTTTCAGAATGTGAAGGATAAGAGATGACGGGGGGGTTGGGGGGGGGAGATCTTTTTTCTCCTTTCATTTCTTTATGTTATGTTTTTATTTCTGGAGATTCTGTGACCTTGTGGTGTGGCCTAACACCAGATGTCTGTTGCCTAGGAGATGGCTCATATCTCAATGTCACTTATCCCCAAGGAGAGGAGAGGAGAGGAGAGGAGAGGAGAGGAGAGGAGAGGAGAGGAGAGGAGAGGAGAGGAGAGGAGAGGAAGAGGGGAGGACCTGCAGTGTGTTTTAAAAAGCTTGTTCTGTCAGGTCAGGTAAGAATTTCTGAGATTTAAAAATATACATATTTAGGTAGGTGATGCAGCTTGTGTCTGTTTTATAGCCATGCTACACTAAAATAACCACATTATTTATGCATGAGTATATAACCATTAGTGAAATTAAAGCACCAATATTAACAAGCATACTGTGTACTGCACTTGACATGCATAGAATTGACTGAACTAATGAGAGAGACAGACTCTAATACAACCATTCAGCCGTCTATAGTAATGATTAATTTATGACCCCCTACTTTCACTGAGCCCCACCACACACACTGAGCCTCCACCCCACTCTTCCTCCCTCTCACGCTTCTCCTCTCATGCTCTCCCCTGTAACTCTCTCCCCTCAGCGTCTGATGCAATGCGTTACCAACCCAGAGTGCTTTCCTCTCATTCAGACACAAAGAGAGCAGGAGTGTTGGGTTAAGAAAGGAGGGGTTGACGTTTGTGTTGTTGTTGGTGGTGGTGTTGGTGGGAGTGGGGGTGGGTGGGAGGAGTGGGTTTGGGAATGTTCTCCTGGATGCGCCGATTCCCGCTGTGCCCCAGGGACACGTACGAGATAAACACCAGATAAGCCTGACAAAGGCAGCAGCGCCAAGGCGCAGGAGTTGGCATGAAGAGGCAGCATGCCATTGATATTAGCACCAAAGCGCCCCCTGTTGGGGATAAAAAGGCACAGAGTGGAAGTGAAGAGGAGACAAAGGAGGTGGTAACACAGCTGAGGCGGGAGGTCACTGTACGCCTAACTGAGCAATGTCCCCCTCATGGCACGAAAACACTGATGGCCAGAGATCTGCAGGGGTTTTTAGGACTCACACTGTCAAGTGTGGGGCAACAGTGCAATTGTGGGAACAAGGGATGGTTTCTGTGTGTGTGGAGAATGAGGGAGGGGGGAGGCTGTGTGCTGGAAGTGAGCTGTGGAGATATGTGGCAAGTGCAGGCACAAAATGTACAGACATCTATAAAACACTTGTATTTGTTTGTGTGAGCGTTCAAGTACATTTCTCTCCATCTCCGTCTCTGTCGTCCCTCGCAGGACTTGTAATAATTCACAGAAAGAACAAGTCAGGATTGGCATAGCAGGGGGGCGTAGCAGCTGACAACATATTCAAACAGAGCTGTCGAACTCAAGAGGAATTACATGATGTGCAAAAGTCACACACACACGCAAATACACAAAAAGTACGGCACATGTTCAAACGCCGAATGTGTGTCTATGTCCACTTACAGTAGGACACACGTAACAGCGTCTTCACACCGCCCTACTGCCCACATATAATTTAATTTATCTCCAATAACGAGATATGTGATCACTGCTAGCTCTACTTACTAAGATGTACTGTTTGCATGGGTTGTTGATTTGTTGTATACTTGTACGTCATTTGTATATTGTGCGGTTTTATGGTGCCATCATGGGGTCTACAGAGATAAACTTATAGTTTTGCTAAAATTGGGCATCTTACATTAATATGCAAAAGTCTTGCACAAACCGTGATTTATTTATATTCTGCGTCCAAGGAGCCACTTTCCTGTAAGTTTGTAAAGTGCTCTCCATGCCTTCTTTGGACACTCATTTGACTCATTATCGCTTCAGTTCTTGTACACGACCATTTTTAGAGGAATGTGTTTTGTTTGTGTTGTTTGCTCGTCAGTCTTTGACTCATGAATCATTTAAGCATAAAACAAACACCTAACTCAAGAACGGAGTCAGAATCAGAATTACGTTTTAATGCCAAGTTTGCCTGGTACAGAACGCTGGTACAGAAATACAATATAGTGTTGAAGAGTGTCTACACATAAGCAATTTTGAATTGTATCTTTTGTATTATTTGTATTTTAATAGTACATTTGTATTTTTCTATACAAATGTATAGAAAAATACAAATGGGATTCACTGAATCCCAAAGAGCAACTCGCTGAAAATTATGCAAATCTTGGCATGGTGTGGAGTGTATTCTTAAAAAATTTGTGGAAACTGGAAATGTGAAGGATAAAAGAGGAAACAGCTGGACTGAAAAAGTGTCTGCGGCAGATGAACAGAATCTGAAAGTCATGTTCTTAGGAAACAGGAATAAAAATCCAGCAAAGACCTGACACGGTACTTGAGAAATGCACCTGACCCTTCAGTTGATCCATCTACTGTTCACTTAAGCCTCATCAGAGATGATCTCAATGAAAGGGTGTCTGTCAAGAAGCCACTCTTAAGGAAGGGAAACAGGAAGAAAAGGCTGGCGTTTACCAAATTACACGAGAAATGGATTAAAAATCAGCGGCAACAGGTCTTTTCACATTTTCCAAGATCAAAACTTTTGCACAGTATATATGAATTATACTGAAATCCACTCACATGAACTGTCCCTGAAAAAAATCCATTTTTTAAAAATTTACCACATCATTACTTTGTAGACGCCCTTTTACCAGAACAAACGCTAACGTATAGCATTTGTAAAAAACAGCTGTTACCAGATGTTTCAAATTATTACAAAGTCACACATCAAAGGCCCTGACTGGACTGGAGGATAATAACATTTGTTGGGGGTTTTCTTGTTTACAGCAAGCCATAATACATCACCAGTATAACACATGACCTCAAAAAAAGAGGAAGAAGAAAATGTTAAGAATCTATTGCCGAAGCTGCATGCCTTTATAGCTGGACTCTTCTGCCCTGAATGCATTACCCCACTGGGAGAAGTTAAACAGGCCCTTGGAAAGCAAACATCCCCTCGGAAACAAACCTGTACTACTTCCAAACATTTGAACCAGAGGCAGCAAAAGGTTTGCTACACAGTATCAAAGTATCTGGTAGTACGATAGAGCCAAGTTATATGCTCGTGGAGCTCAAGCATGGCCATTCATACTTCATTAAAATGATTAACCAATAAAGAAACAATTGAATGACGAAAATGTTGCTGTTTTTTTTTTTTCCTTTTTGGTTTTTTGTTTTGTTTTTCCAGCTGAAAGTTCGGTCAGTTAGCAAAATCTTTCTGTTTTATAATTAAACAGGCCAATCAGCTACCAGAACGTTTTCTGTAATTTTACACATTTATTTCTTACAATTTAAGTCCAAACAGACTTCTATTATTAATTACAGCAGATTTTATTTATCACATAGAAAGCATTATTGAAATTGCACTTCTTTTCTTATATTAATGCATCTCAGGGATTAAATGTGTCAATAAACTTCTTTACACTGACAGAAATGGGGGATTTCAGCGCTCTGGCACATGTGAGATCAAAGAGAGCTTTATGTGCACATGATGTACAAAGAGTTTGGCATCCCTGACTTAACGTTTATATTTCTATTTCATTTATAGTTTTTGTTTTCAATTCTCCTTTAGTTCATTGTCCCTCAGTTCCTATAAAAGTTACTGCTACTTTAGAGTCTTCCCCCTCCTCCATGCACCTCAGAAGCTGCGCCAGAAACTACTACTGAGCCAACACAAGCCCCCAGACCAGCTTCAGTGCTCATTCTAATATGTTATTTATAAGCATTTTTAAAAATATTAGAGCTTGTTATAGAAGTTAAGAGGTTTTATCTTCATATGCACAGTGGAAATATACACAGCAACCTACACTGGGAAAATTGTATTTCGCCGATCTTTCCCTTCACAGAAAAAAAATTCTAAAAATTCTAATGAAAATAAAAATAAGAATAATAATAAGAAACTTTGGAAAAGAAAGTGGAAGTCATACATGTGCAAACAACAAAAAGAGTTCAAAAGACCTGCGCTTGAAAAACTGAGTTGTACCTCAACTTTGTGCAAGTGTGCAAACACATCTGTATAAATCAGTGGAGCAGCAGATAGCAACAGTCACGGTAATACTCAGCAGTCTCATTCAGGAGTCTGATGGCAGTGTCACAAGCATTCACATTCTCTCCATCTTCATAAAATCATTCAGCGAAAAAATCAAAACATCCGCATTCTGAATTATATCTGATTCCTCCATTACTTTATCACCGATACATACAGTACGTTCTACCAGGAGTGCTTTTTGGTACAAAGATGTCAAGCTTTCTCACAGTGTTTCACCGATATATGCAGTACAAGTGACACACACTCCTCGAGATGTCACGCGGCATGCCTCGCTGAGAGGCTTCCACCTGCTCTAAACAGCTAAACCCAAGTTTGCCTCAGCACATCACAGCAGAGTGCACTCGTGTCAGCAACTTTCTACAGGAAGAGTTTCCTGTGCATTTGTTCCTTTGCGCTACGTTTGAATGACAATGCAATTTACAACTTAACAATGTCCAAATATATTATATAAACGCATGCATGATTTGTGCGTGTGTGTGCTCATGTGTGTGTTTGCTGCAGCTACGCAATATAAAGCAGATTTCCAAAAGGAGCTGTTTGACAAAGCCACTTACTTATCCACTCAGCGTTTGAGCTCTGCTATGTTAGAAATGTAAAGAATGGTGCCTCCTCACCAGCAGGAAAAGCTGAAGTGGGCCGACCGAGCTGTGTGAGGCAAGTGTAATGGCTGCAGCAACAAGTTGAACTACTGTCATCACACCCACCCCTCTTTTTACTCTGTTTCAGTCTCAGTGACTGTCTCCCACACTGCCTACACAGTGTGATCCACAACCCTTCCCTCACCCTGGGAGAGAGAGAGGGGGGGAGCTGTGAGAACTCAGCTATGCTCTCACCTTCCAACACTGCTCTAGTTTTTAATAGTCTCACACCACGGGCCAGCTGCTGAAACATCAAGGACAGACGACACTACAAAGTGTGACACAGCTATTCGCACAGCCAAGCTGTGTCACGCTTTGCAAACATGCATTTCTCAGAGTCAAACATACATGAAAGAGGAATAAAGAAGAAGAAATCCTATTAAAAGTAACCAAATGAGACGTGTGCATGCACTTTTGTGCCAAGTGTTCGACTTACGTGTTGCCTAAAGACTTCTCCTCCAGCTCGTGCGGCTTGAAGAACCATTTTCCAATCCTCACGAACCCCTTATCCGTCAAACATCTGCAGCGATGAGCAAGAGAGGAAGGAAACCCCAAGGAGAGTAAGAGAGCCGTCAGTTTTCTCTCATCATCATCAGCAAGCAAGCGATTGATTAACTGCAACATCTGAATAGCATTGTGCGCTTCAATCAAAGCATCAAGTAACAAAAAATATTGTTGTAAAGCTGAAAGAGTTTTTGAGTTTGTAAAAGTGATGTTCAGAATGAACTTTAAGGCAGCTGCATGATAGCGTGCAATTTTAATCATTTTCAGCCGAATAGTTTCACAGTTACAATTATTTTTAAAAAAGTTATAATTAGCCAAAAAAAATTGTATTAGCTTTCTAATCTTCCTGTCTTGAGCCATTTTACTTTGGCTCTTTGCTTCTCAGAACTGTCTACTATTTTACTTATTACTAGTAATGCTGATATGTAGTTTGCAAGTGCACAGGGGAAGGAAGAGTAATTTTCTGCTAATCTGTTTCACCAACGTGATTTGCACTTTTGCACATGGTTTGCCAAAGCCACTTCTTTCATCTGAACAAAATATGATCACGTCAAAGTTCAGTTCAGTCATCACGCTCCCTGTTTGGCTGTGCAACCAGCCCTTTTAGAAGTTTTTGACTCGTCTCTGTGTGCAGGTGCCAGTGAATCCCCCGCTGAAATCTCTGACCTGGGTCAAGGAATTACAGTGATTTCAAGAAGTCCACCTCACTCACCCAGACTCAGCTATCCAAAACTTTCAGTCTCCAGCTGTACCATCTTTGGTGCATTCTGATTAATACATTTTGTCATCTGATCGTGCCTTTCCATTACATATAAGCTATTTCTGAGTTTTACAATAATATTCATAAGGAACAGATTACTATAATGACTGTAGGGTATGTATGTCTCTTTTCTCTTCCTAGATTTATTAATCAATCTGGATGAAACATAAACTGGCTGGGGTGTGTATGTTGTTGTTTGTAAATGCATTTTGCCAAACTATTTCTTGACTGAATTGTGTTGTCACGTCATCGCCATCGCATACAACTGCATGCTAAAATGTAAAATGTAAAATGAGGCCTTGCCTTTTTTTCCTGTAAATGTGGGGAGTTGATATTTTTCTCTCATTTCCCTTAACTCTATCTTGACACCGCTGTGTTACCAATATCTCAATTTACCTGCAACAGCGACTGCCAAAAACTGCGCAGGAGAAAAACAGCAGGAAAAACCCCCCAAACACACTTTTAGCTTTTTTTAATCATCTGGCAAACTAATCACTTATGATTACGCTGTACAAAGTGTCGCTATTGCATTTTATTTATGATCATATTTTCTGATTCTGCCCACTGCGTTGTCTTTATTGGAGCCAACCAATACATTCATCTTCCAGTAGATCAAGGGTATGAGGATCATTTATGGTAATAAATAACAATAAAATAGCATCCATCCATTTGAGAGTCGGGATATAAATTTAAATCTATAAATCTGGTGGTTGATGTCACACTTTGATTCTTTATTCAGCAAAACGTCTTTACTGTGATTGGCCGATTTCCTTGTGACACTCTGTCTCTTACAGCTCTTATTCTCATGCCAACTTAACAAGCAGCAAAACAGAGTTATTGTAACATCTTAACTTTTTCATTAACTTTAGCAAAAGTTATATTTCTGTCTTTATGCTATTCAATCCTTTAAATTAAAAAAACTGCTTGTAAAAGAAAAAAACTGAAGTTTTTGATGACAATAATCATAATTAAAATCGGATCTACAATATCGGCAGCCTGAGACAGAGGTCAGCTTGATCTGCAGAATATAAAAGAGAAAGTGGAACTGATACCTTTAGTGTTGAAACAGTGAGCTATTTAAGGAGTTAGCTTCAAGGTAATAGGAAGGTTAATTCAGCATGCCCCCTATGATGATCACTGATGCTTCACTTAATAGAGAGCAAATATGTGCTGCTTCATTTAACAGATGGCTCTGACTCAGAAAGGAGAGCTTTGGGTACTTGAGCAAGTGATTCAGCACTCAGTTTATAATTCCATTAAGGTGAAGCTCATGCAGGAAAACTAACGCGCTCTGTCACTTTGACTTAAAGTTGTTGTTTTTTATTTGTTTGTTTGTTTGTTTATTTGTTTGGTGACTTTCACAATTCAATTCCCAAAACAGGAAGAAATACACCCCTATTTTGCATTTAGAAGTCGCTGCGTAAATATTTAGGAAATGGGAATCTGAGGACATATTGCACTATTATTTTACCCCTATCGCTTTGTTGTTGCACCTTTGAGCTGGGTGCAAAGGTAATAAAAAAATCTAATCTACATGTGTGTAAAAGGCTGAGCTGGCATGAAGCGACGCTGCTGTGTCAGACGTGAAGCCCTTCTGTGTAAACTCTGGTGGCATTACACCAGCTCGCTGTGGTTCAGCGTAAACAAGCAAAGGCGCCATAAAGCGGGGTCTCCGTGGACACCAGCATGGTGAAATCTCTGTGTTAAACAGGACTGCTCATTATTTGCCTCAACAGGCTACACTTATGGGTGCCACAGTGGAGTTATCCAGCAGTACGCTTGTTGTTAGACACCATTTATTTACATTTGTTTACAGCTCTCGCGGTGGACTGGAGAAAGCGCTGATGGTTTTACCTTTCCAGCAGGTTGTGTATGGCCTTGAACAGAAGGGTTCTGCACTCGTAGGAAAGCCCACACTCCCACAGGCCCTCCTCACCAACTGAAAGAAAAGGAAACAAAGATATTTGTCAAGATTTTTTTTCTTTTTTCTTTCTTTTTTTACTTTTTTGTTAATGAAAATTTGTAGTTGTATCAAGCAACCAGCCATGGAGCGACATCCACCAATTTCCAGCATGCTTATCCCTAACCGGTCACAGGCCTAGCTTGCAACTAGCACATCTTTTGCTCATTTGCCTCAGCTCTATCTTGGTACCGCTGTGTTACCCAAATCTCAACTCACCTACAATAGCAACTGCCAACAAGTGTGTAAAACTGCAGTAAACCCCCCCAACGCACACTTTTAGCCTTCAAACTATTCACTCATGATTACCCTGTACATTATTATTTATTATTTATAGCCATTTTTTCAGATGCTTTGCTCTGCTGTGTCCTTATCAGAACCAGTCAATGCCCTAATCTTCAAATAGATCAACGATATAGAGGTAATATGTTCAATTACGAGCCACATGCTAACATGCTGTTAGTGGGGAAGCTGCTCGCTGTTGATAACAACAAACCCAATCAAACACTTAAAATCACCCTCAGCTGATTGATCTGGACATTATAAAGAAGCTAATAAAGGCAAAGTACAATAAAGCAAAGTGATTAAAGTTACCCAGAGCCTCGATATGAGCATCAAAGCTGGTGAAGCTATAAACATAGTGAGAAATTATGTACACTTGACACTTGTTTTGTTATCTAAATCTGTTGCACCTCTATTTGCTTGATGTAAGATGAAATCTCTCAAGCAAAGGCGCGTGAGCAGCAACCCATTTTCAGTTCATTTCTTTTTCCAGTAGCAGACTACTTGACTGTATATAAATGTATTCAGTTGTGTAAGTGAATAAGTTTTACAGTTACAGGCATTACAGGCGTATGCATGGAAAAAAGCAGAATTTGGTTTGTATATGCTGTCAGTCATAGTCATTAGAAAGAAAAATCAGTAAAAGGAGGTCACACTTTGCAAAAAGATCCAAAACTGGAATCAGCCAAGAAAATTGTGATGTGGCAGCCGTGAATCGGTGCATCTCTAATGAGAAAGTATTACATTACTGTTATCTCAGTAAGTAACGTCATTTACTGTGACAGTAGGACATCTGCACACGCCACCTTGACAATAATAAACAGCACATGGAATTTTGTTTATGGATAACTCTGTCAAAACATGCTGCATGTGCTGATGAGATAATTTACACATCATATTTAAAATCAAGATGATGCCCGTGTGTGTGTGTGTGTGTGCGTGTGTGTGTGCGTGTGTGTGTGTGTGTGTGTGTGTGTGTGTGTGTGTGAAGACAGAGAGTTTCCTCGGCTGTACAGCTGTCACATTGGCTGCAACGACGGCCCAGTCAAACCCCATGCAGTTGTCAGCCCCTGTTAGCCTGAGAGTGAGAGCATGCCTGTATCTATACAGGCTGACACACAGGCTTCACCCTGCTCAGGTTTTTACATGAATAAAGAGTTTTAACTCCATTCACTTTTCCTTTAAAAACGTGTCTGAAGACAAATTAAGTCAAGTTTGTCTAAGCATCTTTGGTCTGCAGTATGCTGTGAACAATCCTTCTGCCTCCTGATTTCTTTACCCCCCACTCCGGCTCCCACCCAAAACCTACCCTGGCACCAACCCCCACTGCCTTCCTCCCAAAAAAAAAAAAAAAAGGAGACACACTCTCACACACACACTGTCAAATGCACACACAGCGGCCAGTTAACAGTGTTTCTCTTTGTTCTTTGCCATATACCTGCAGGGCTGCTGGAAGAACTGGAGGATTGTGGGTGGGTGTTGTGTTTGCTTATAGGGTGGTGGCAAACAAACCAAGCATCACAGAAATACACAAGGAAAAAAAAAGGAATGAGAGACAGAAGCAGAGGCAGATCGCCGGGGGGATGGGTGGCACAAACCCCAGAAGAGGTTTCCTCTTTCTCTCCTCTGTCTCCTTTTTATCTCCTCCCTGATTTTCTTTCTTTCTTTTTTTGCCGTGTCTGTCTTTCTTCATTTCTGTTGCTTTGTTGATATTTCCCTCCTATTTTTTCTTCTTCTTCTTCTTCTTCTCCATACCAGAGTGAATGAAATTTCCTTACTCGCCAGAATTACCCTGTAACCATGGAAACGCTGGCGGTGAGAGCATGGCGCCCTGGCATTCAATTTCAGCACTGGTCCCTCCCACCCCTCACCCCTCCTCCTCCTTCTCCTCCTTTTCTCTGTTCTATTGCTTCCAACACCCCTCCACCGTGCCCCCGCATCCCCCCCCCCACCCCTTCCGCCCTTTCACCCACCCACCCCTCATTTACTCCTGCTTCAGGGCTCAGACAGGAAGCTCGCTCATGCCAGCTCTTCTACAGAGGAGAGAGAGAGAGCGAACACCATGAGCAGAATGCCAAGTCTCCACAAAATCCAGCTCATTAGCTCTCACTGTCTCTATATCTCCCCCCCTCTCCCCCGCTATTAAAAATCCCACAATTTTTTTACCTTCCCAAACTCTGGCAGTCCTGTACAACCCATCTTCATTTACTCTCCTCATGACCAGCTCCACAACACGCTCCTGACCCCTATTACTCCAGAACTATGTCACAGAGTCCTCAGCCTCACATTTTCCAGCACTTCCACCCAAAAGTCAACAAACTGAGCCACCATCTAAAAGGAAACATTGCCACATTCGCTCTCCTAATGCATGTAATTTTGTAGCTAATAAAAGAGAAGAACGTGTGTAGCAAATCCCAACGGTAGCGCCAGAGTACGTTTTAGATGCCAGAAAACACGCGATTCACACTGGACGCTCACGTTTATAGTGTAGTTGTCAAAGAGCCAGCTCACTGCGCCATATCAACACGAGGTGTGACAAATCACTGTTGCAGGGAAACAAGGTCAGGCATCCACACAAGCACGTGCACACGCTATTAGTGTAAATATAGAAAAAATGGAGTGTGAAATAAACTAGCAGTGATATCAAAAAGGGGATGAAGAAAATACCATGAAACTGTCATTTCACCAACAGTCGGCTGATGACCATCACTACCTTTCCATTTTTAACTGCCTGTTTTATTGGAGGAGAAACACAGAAGGCCTGATGAAGAAGCACACTGTCAACGCTAAATGCACAGCTAAGTACAATACAGCTTTACAGCATCATGATCAATCATTCATCCCATCCCGAGCTACAGGGAACTGCATCACGCCTGAAAGATTTTAAAGGAGCTGGGTGCAATCGACCTCGGTCTCCATTAGATTAAACTGACTCATCAGTTTTTGTTTTACTAGGTCTGACTAATTAGCGCTCAGTTTTTAAAGAAGCAGATGCAATTAAAAGCTGTTTTCACATTGATTTACATCTTACACTCACTTCAAATTTATGTCGAAGTAGAAAGACAGTAAAGAAAAATGAGGGGAAACAACTGCAAAAAAAGAGTGTGTGTGCAATCTACCTAAGTAAACAGCAATAATTAAAATTATATGTTTAATGATATGATATATCATGCATGCTTCAGGATCTCTTCATTTTTCATTACGATGCATCCTTACAATAATAGAGAGAAAACCCCAACAATCAGATGACCCTCTATGAGCAAGCACTTAGTGACAGTGGAAGGAAAAACTAATTTTAACAGGAAGAAACCTCCAGCAGAACCAGGCTCAGGGAGGGGCAACCATCAGCCGAGGGTGAAAGGAGGGAGATGAGACTAAGGCTGTGTGAGACGAAACAAGGAGAAAGTATTTTTGCCAGAATCAAGGCTGACTTTTTTAAACCCTTAAATTCCAATGATGACGAACCGTAAGCTCCAATATAACAACATTCCCTAAACACTTCACCCGCAGATATCATACGACGTGAACAGCATAGCCAAAGTACAAGAACTGCCCATTTAAAGAAATGTAAACTCAACACCACTGTTCATTTGGTCCCTAGCAACAGACGTGCCAAGTGTGAAGTAGAAAAGTGAAGAGCACATAAACAAACAGCGATTCCTTCTTTTGTTAGTGAGATAAGAGATGAAAAATTGGAGTAAATTCTAACATCTGAGAAACTGGAGGAAAAAGTCAAAAATAAAAATCATGTGGAAAAATTACGCAATTAGCAAAGCAGCTGCTGTTAATCATGGCAATCAGGCAATCAGTTGCTCAACTAATATCTTTATGAGCGCGTGCGTGGGTGCAAGTCTTTGTGTACATGCATGTAACGTGAAGTAACATCCTCACAAATGCATGTTTATTTCACGCAGCCTTGCCACCCTCAATCCTCGTGCCACAATGCTCTTAACTGCTGCGCCACGTCAAACACAAACAAGCAGTGATGGAACTGGGTCGCCACTACCACTCTGAACACTTCTCCCTCTCTTTTTCTCCATTCCACCCTCCGCATCTAACCCCAGCTTTCCACCTCCATCTGTCCATCAGTCCCTCTTTTTTCTCTTTGTGTGCTCTCTCTCTCGCCTTCTCTTTCAGCTCCTCAGACTGTGTTGCCCTGGCACCACTAGAGGGACTGACCGCTCACTATAACTCTGAGCTAATAAACACAAAGACGGTATTGATCCGAAGTCTGGCGGTGACATCACGCTGCCTTTCATACGGTGACCTTTTTCCACGCTTGAAAAAGTAACACGTTACTGTAATCACATTACATTTTGTTTGCAATCTTTCAAATACTGTGGGTAAAGCACATTATGGTTAATACTGAGCTCTTTAATGATCCCTCGTGCTTTGTGAAAAAAACATGTGAGCAACTCTGTGGCAAAGATGGGGCTAAAAATGGCAGAGCAATCTACAACTTTCTAAGGTTTGGAAATATGCTGTATAATTCAAATGTATTGTGCAAAGGGACCGAGAACGTGAAGGTTAAAGTGAAGAAGGCTGGATACGCCCTTATTAGTATAGGGATTTGTGCTGATATGTAGACATAATTATTAGCACAAATGTCACTTGGCAATTATGTAACAATGCGTCTCATGACGATGCAAAAGTAATGTAACGAGAAGTGTGGCAGATGACTTCCTCCAGCTGAATTACTTCATGAAAAGAAACAAAAGGTGAGGTCTAATACATGACTTTCTTAAGCATTGTTGTTTCTCCCCCTCCTGCTCTCTGTCTTGTTTTGGATCAATAGCACCAGCAGTTCTGCTGTCCACCGGTGTCTGTGCCGTGCGCACACTATGAGCTCTCACTGGGCAGCGTGTGTGTGTGTGTGTGTGTGTGTGTTTATGTGTGCAATTTCACACAAACCCCGCTGCCACTTTACTAATTAGCTGGCCCGCTGCATGTCTGAGCAGAGGTTGGTCTCTGTTTACTCTGTGTGTATGTGTGCAAGCATCTATGTGTGTGAGTCTGCAATGCTTGGGTATGCATGGCAACACAGTGTGTGTTTTCATTAATATGAAAGAAAAGAAACATTACAAGGCTGCACAGATGGGGAGAAAGTGAAACAGAAGAAGACGTGGCACAGAGGGAAAAAGGGAGGAGGACGATAACGACACATCTCAGAAGAGGATAACAAATCTACAAATGCGGGTTGGGGATGGAGGCAGTTTTCATAATTATCCCCCCAAAAAATCATTTATAACTGTTCCCATATTTACTGAGGGTTTTTTTTTAATCACAGAGTAAAAATTTATAACTGTTTTACTACTCTTTTTGTAACTATTTAAACATTTTTATTAAAAGAAATAATTTGAACTTTAACTGAACTTCACCCACTCAGCGGACACTTCATTAGGTACAACTTTATTAGGTTTAACTACTTATTAAGGCAAATATTTAATCAGCCAGTTACACGGCAGCAACACAGCACTTTTAGGCATGTAGACATGATGTCCAAATTACCTGCTGAAGGTCAAGGTGAGCATCAGAATGGGGAAGAAAGATTATTCAAGTGACTTTTAATTAGGTAATATTTGTTGGAGCCTGTCAGGCTGGTGTGGATATTTCCGAACTGCTTATTTTCCCACACAACCATCTCTTGAGTTTACAGAGAATGGACCAAAGTAGAGGAAATATCCAGTGGGTGGCAGCTTTTGGACAAAAACGCCGCATTGATGCCAGAGGTCACAGGATAATGACCAGACTGCATCAAGCTGATAGGAAGGTAACAGTAACTCCAATAACCACTTGCTACAAGGGATGTAGAAAAGCATACAATGTGTTGAATGTCAAAGCAGATGTTAGGAAACTGAAGCTATAATTCACACAGGCTCTTCGAAATTAGACAATAGAAGATTGTAAAAACATTGCTGAATCTCACGAGCCTTGAGTTTTGCTGTGACATTCAGATAGCAGGGTCAGAGTTTGGTATAAACAACATGAAAGCATGGATCCTTTTACGACCACAGCGTACCCGTCTTCTGATGGCTGCTTCCAGCAGGATAAGGTTACCAAAAGACTAAGAATACTGAGAGTTGCATATAGCTGTAATTGAACACAGACAACATCTACAGCGTGTATGTAAATGTGCTGATGTCATGAAATGCTCACAGTACAGTTTACGACAATGCCTGGCAGTCACACACAAGAATAAGCGCTAACGCTTGATGAGGTCTAAAGATGTCACCCAGGAAAATTAAAAGGCTGTGAAAGCGGCCCATTTCAACATGCCTGCAGTGATCTTTTAGATCAGCACAAACACAAAGTTCAATTCTTTTTTATTCATGTATTGATCGGCACATTTAGCCCATGACGCTATCCCACTTCAATTTATTTTTCTCCCCTCTCCACATAAAGGGGAATATTCCAGCTAATAATGTGTAATTTTGTGATATGACGCAGCAAACTTCTATCTTTTATATTTCTTATTTAATACTCACACAGACATCATAACAATAAAAACAACAGTGTGCAGGGAGAAGCCAGATGCCCACAGGGGATTACTAACAGCGCTTTCCAGTACAGTAACAGTAGTTTGCTGTCTATTTGCTGGCTGGCGATATGGCACTGCTGCAGCATGAGCCAGAGTTTATGCAGCTTATACCCTAAGTATAGTCATAAGCAAAGAAAGAGAACTGTCCATCACTGTTCTCCTCTTTTTCCTCTTGCGCCTTATTGAGTAAACAGATCTGTGAAAACGCAAATCACTCCCTGTCTCCCCCCTCAGCCGCTTGTCCGGAGCCAGCCCAGCCATTCCTATCATTCGCGAGCCCCATTCATTCATAAGGTCTCCTGGTAGATGAAAGGAGACGCAGCACTGGTCCACACTGCCAGAACGTGTGTTTTTTCTTAAGCTGGAGATGAAAACACAGTTCTTAATTTGTCAACTAGGAGGTCACATCTGAGGCATCCAAACCTGCTACAGCTCACAGGTGAGGCGAAGCAAGAACCTGTTGCAGTATTGGAAACTTCTCTTGTTTGCCTTTAGACATACTGGAATTTTTCTTGGGAGCAATTAGCATTGCTAATTCTTGGATAATTAAAATATTAAAGGGCCCTTTTCTTCCTCCACAGCTTTTCTGTTTTACATGGTCAATTTTTTTCCCTCTGCATGAGTTTGACATGGTGTGGCTGTCTTATGTAACAGCAGCTAGTTCTCTTCTCCGGCCTACTCTTTCTGGTTGTAGGTGTGCAAATGTGTTAAAATTAGCTGTACAATTTAGGTAGAAAGGAATCCTGCGTGCATTTCCATGATAACTGGCTGAAAAGCAGTGCTATTTTTTTTCATTGTCTTCAGTAAGCTACATGATGTGAATGACACACGAGAATAAGATGAGAGGAAATCAGTTAAACAAGCAGCAGCTGACATTAGTGGCACAAAGGCTCGGCATCGTGCGGTGCTTTCTTTTTATCCTTGTAATACTCACATTGGTGCTTTACTGTGAGATTTACACATTTTTAAAAGTTATTATGTAATATGCTTGTAGGATCACAAGCTTCAAATCCAGCAGAGGTTGTTTAGATGTGAGGTAACAAACACAACAAGGATTTCTGAAATTAAAAGAAACTTGGTTTCTGTGCTTGCTGCTTGTTTGCAGTTGGGGTGCTTTAGAGATCAACACCAGGTTTCTACTTAGACATTCATACAGCTCACTATGTAACATTACATTTTGTATCAACACACGCACAAAAAAGGAACATATTTCCTTTTCACCTGATTTCAGTTTCATACTGTGCCCTCAATCCCTCACACACTCTCATGATCTAGTGACACCGTTCTCCTAAACCCGTTACCGACACCTGTCACTCCAACGCAACGGACCAGATCTCTAAAACACACACTAACAATGCAGGATTCAGAAGGCGGTAAACAGGAAGCACTGTGGGCTTTTGAATTTTACAGCTTGCAAATTGTTTACAACCTTTAAACTGCTGGCACAATGACTTCTGTTTCCCTTATTCCACCCTGGACAGTTTAGATTTACAACTTCTGGTTAAAGTTTTAATTGTCAGCTGTGCGCTTATCATCATATTTCACTGAATACTGATTGTTTCCCATGAACCTTCAGGTGAAAATAAATTTTAACATAGTATACGACCTGAGGAGAAACACCTTTATGATGTTTGCGTATGCAAATTCATAGGAAACAGACAAAAAGAAAACGAGTGTACACATGGAAGGCACTCAGACCCAGGAGGTTCAGAGAGGGAGTGAGGGGGAGGGAGGGGGAAGCAGTGACAGCTAAGAGGAGGAGGAGGCTCTGAGAGAGTGAGGGGATGAGGAGATGGGGGGAGAGAGAGATCTGGAATCAATTAGGTGACTGAGCTGAAGTTGCTTGCATAGCTGTGGTGGGGAGTCAGGCGGAGGGGAAAGAGAAGGGACCGGGGTGTGAGTGTTGTGCCATGAGCGAATGTGTCTATATAAACACAAGCTCGCAAAACTAGGTGCAGTATGCGCCCGCTCGTTTTGATTGGACGGCATAACTAACTATGCGTGTGAGCCTTTTTACCTGCTAGCCCTGACATCATCTCTTTAACCAGTAAAGTCAAGCCGCAGTAAAGCCCCTCGTCTGCTGAGCGCTCCGGAGCTAAGGTCAGAGTGGGTCACAAGAACGGATGGCTGGCACAGACCCAGGCCATGTCAACACAGCAGCTCTCACTATTCCCTTACGCAACTTCCCCTCGTTACTTCTGCGTGCACCAGATTCACACAGTGTATTCCTGCGCTGGCTCTGACACTGGGGGAATTTGACTCGACAAAGGAGGGAAAAAAGCAGCAACACTGTGAACTTTGTAGTCCATGTTGTTAAAGAAAAAAAAAGAAAAGCCGTGGTTTGTGAATGGTTAAACAAGTCACAACCTCAAGTAACGCCAATTGAGGTTTATTCACATGATTTCAAAAGCATGTTGTGCAGCGTCACTGATGGCCGGATGTGAACCCTCTGAACAAGAAAAAAAAGAACATCTTTCTTAAGAGTATTTTACAAACCTTGGATCAAGGATAAAATGTCTTTTTTTTTTATTTTTTAGGAATTTGGAGGAAAGGATTGCAAACTGTGACTCAGACATAATCACTTATATAATCATTACAAAATATGTATAAAAAAAAGTATGCCTTTTCTACTACACTAAACTAAAATAAAGCAAATCCTCACAATACTCACATATACTATAAACTTTTTCTGTTAATAGAAGCAAAATAAATTTAAAAAACACACACTAGTGCTGTTTAAATTGGTCAAAAAGAGCCTAAGCTAGGTTGTTTGAACTTGGAGTATGATATGTATTACAGTATTAATATTTTCAAAATGTTACACAGCTACAGTTCAGCGTCTGGGGTGTTGGGATATGAAGTGCTTGTGTACATTAGGTCAGGAATAGATGGTGAAATGTTAAAACTGCGGACTGAAGAGGGCTCGGAGAGCCTGGAGCACCTCCGCTGGCAAGCAAAAGGCATATTGATGAGAAGAAGGAAAGTTCAGAGAGCAGAAAGTAAAAAATGAAAGCACAAAATGTGAGGGTTACTGTGCGTGTGTTTGTTTGTTTGAAGGTTCAAAGTAGACAGTCAAGAAAGTCTGAGTGAAAATTCTCTGAGAAGTCAGCATCAGTGTGAGCGGCACATTTTATATACTCAACAGGGGGCATGTCGGAAATGGGAAAGAAAAATAATATTAACAGAAACACAAAGAACATCTTTAAATTCACAAACTGCAACCGTACGCTAAAACTGAAAGACGCCAGCTGCTGCAGCTCAGATTTTCTCATCAGCTCAACAAAACAGACTCCAACCCATCACTCATTCTAAGTTAACTGGCGATCGGTTTCTTATGCATGTTTCTACATTTGTCGGCTTCTTGACTTTTTTTTTTTTCATTTATTTTTAATTCAGTAAACAAATGTGGCGCATACTGTAAGCTTCTTGATTTATTTATCATCTCACACATCAGCCTGGCGCTAATTTGAAGCGATGCTGTGCATGATTCTACAGCTTTTAATCGGGAAGAGCTTGTCGACACCATAATTTATAATTTACAGGATATTTACCGTATTAATGTAGAGTCAATGGTGCAATCAGAGTGACTGAAGAGGACTAAGCCCAGGCTATTATGTCAACAAAAAGAACAATATAAGATTTACCACTTTATCTCTAATATAACCTGCTAGAAAAAAAAACTGGGGTGTAGATGTGCGTTTATAGGTTTAGTGCATTTGTTGGTATAGAGGACAGAGAATCAGGGGAAAAGACTGAAACACAGGCAGGAAATAGGAGATAAGGAGCTGAAAAAAAAGCGCGGTATGTAAAATGGACTTGTGTTGTTGTGTGCATACACACGCTGGCCTCTTGCCAACCCTGACAATCAAAAAAAAAAAAAAGAGCCAAGTCTGCAGAGAAAAGCCAACAGATTTATCCCACACCCTTATGTAATTTGACAGTCACTTAGTTCTCTCAAACCAGTACAACACACACACAAATCAGCGGCACACACTAATCTTTTGATGTCTAGGATGCAGACGATGGATGGATGGATGGATGGATGGATGGATGGATGGATGGATGGATGGATGGATGGATGCTAAGCACTAAGTGCCAAGTGTTGTCCCATAAGTCAGTGGGAAATATATAAATGAATGAACGGGAGGTGGCGTCCCAACTATTTTTCACGCGCTGCAGTGAAAACACATTTTGTCTCTGTGGACACACATAATGACAATTAGCCTGTTAGGTTTTAGCACAGAATTAAAAGCAAAAAAATAATAATGGAATTGAAAATGAATCCCAATCAAATCTGCACGCGTCGGTGTCTCTGCTGAACCGCATTAAACGACTATTAATCAAGACAGATAAACGCCTGTTTTCTCAAACGTCTGGATTATTCCTGTATTGACTCACAGATCTTTCATCTGCATTTCTCTAAACCTGAGTGTTTACCATCAAAACTGGCCTGTTTGAGTTAGCACTTTTACACGATGTCTCTTGCATTCCTTTAGATATCCTACTGCATAAAGAGCAACGCACGGTAACTTTCTCAAGGAACTGTGTATTCAAATGAGAGGTGTTTGTGCATGTAGCTCACTGTGAAGTCTTTACTCAGGGATAATTATTAGCCAAGCATATTATTACACTAATGTGTATTCCCTTCACAATTTCAAGTTTATGGACTTCAGACTGCTGCATGAATAAACTGTCAATCATCTCATCCATGCTTGCCGTCTAATGCATCCTCTAAGAATTAATCCTATTTGGCTGAATACACAGGAAGCAATAGCAACTCTTTCTATCAGCCCGCAGAGCTGAATGCGGTGTTGATGCCTCATATTTACAGTTTGCTCTTCATATAAGCAGATGCTGATGAACTATTGCACTGTTGGTCTGTGTGACTGTAGCGTTTACACCTAGATTTATGCCTGCTAGCGTTAAATAAAAGCATATTCCACAAAAAAAGATTAAATTAAATACCGACATGAGAAGTGGACAGGGCAGAGTGTTAAAGGGGCTGCTTATAATGTTCAGCCTTCAAAGAATTATGACCTTCCTTTGCGGTTGCTCTCAGCTTTACAAAGCTGAAGCTACACAAAGCTGCAGAAGCTTTCTGTTCATTGCTTGGCGTGAAGTGGGTATGGATGTTGGACTGACAGGTCCTGAAGGTTACAAAGACAGTCGAATATATCCCCCTGCAACATCGTGTCAGAGAGCGAGTAGTATTCTGGCAGGTTCAGTGTCCAGAAAACCAATAAATAAATACCTAAAAAAACAACAAGTTGAAGGTTTGATAATAAATAAATATTCAGTGCCTCAACAGAAAGCCTGCAGCAGTAATTGAAAAGCACACAACCAGATTACTAAAAAGCAGAGAGGCAAAAGTTTTGAAAGGCCTTTGAAAGTGGTTTCATTTTTTTTTGCCTGTGCAAGACTCCGCCCTCTACCACCCACCTCGCCCAGCTGCCGCTGTTGTTGAGCTCCCATAATTTATTTATTTGGGTTATTAATTGTGGTGTCAATGGGAAAAGTTGTGGCAGCTCAAATACAGACAAACAAAGGTAGACTTCGAGTCTCCACACCTCTACTACCACATTTACTTGCTCAATTAAGTTTCTTCTTCTTCTTCTGCTAACCAACTAATCTTTGATAGCTGCCCCTGACGGTGAAGCATGCCTGCGCTTGTCCGTGCTTGTTTTAATCCACGCAATTAGGAGAAGGTGAGCTCGCTTTGGGCTCACAGGTTATGGTGTAAAAACCACACACAGCCTGTTCACACCATATCGGGGAAAAAGTTATTGGCAAACAATCAAAAACAATTTGTCTGATGTCCACGGTTTCGCAGGAAGTGTTTATGAAGTGGGACGCTGGAGAGTGACTGCAGCTGAAGGGGTATTTGTTTGTTGTCAGTAATGCCTTCTCAAGTGTATGAGGCCTGATATTTTGAGAGTTGCTCAGGTAGAGGGAAGCACTGCTTTTTGATCCCCATTCATCCAGGGTGCATCTGCAGACTGTCAAAGTAAGGTGTCAAGCGTCGAGCAGCCAGTTGTGCTGGGATTTGTATGAGTCAAGCATCGGTGCTACAGTAAAGAAAACAGTTTATCTTTTTGTTTTTTTGAGACGGCTGAGGATTAAACAGAAGTAGACTTTGAGTAATGTAGGCATAGTATCATGCAAGCAAGTGTTCATTTATAATGACTTAGTCTGGTGCACGGAAAATAAAGTGTGACAAGCATTTTAACTGATGCCTATTAAAATGAAACGCCGGCAGATTAAAATATAAGAGCATTTAATCTTTAGCACTCGCCAGAGTGGAGAAGGTAGCGATGTAAGAGGGACCATTTCTGTGTGTTGACCCTCAAGTTAAGCCACAGACACTTGAGCACCTCATTAGAAGTGAATGGGCTTCGAGGTGGGAGGCAGGGCAGCCATGGAGAGGCTTAGCGGGCCTCCACAGAGTTTCCTAACTGCCACTAGAGGGGAGGCGAGAGAGTAAGAGTTGGAGAGAGACAGAGACCGAAGCGCTGTCTCTTTCTCTCGAGGATGTTGGAGAAATGGACTGCTCTTCCTCCCTTTCCAGGGAGCATTCATGACAGTATTTGTGCTGGTCCCTTGTCTGGTCCACAGAGTTTAGGAACTTATGAGGAAATATTTCAGTGAAGTATTTTAAAGTACTCTCAGAGATCAATAGTTAGATGGTAAAAAAAACAGCCCATCAGCAAATATGCCCGGTCTCTGAGATCATCACACCACTATTCATCAAACTGAATTAAACATCTCAGTGGAGCCACACGAGGGCTGCAGGGACAGAGATGCTCAAATGGGAGCCATCAGTTTACTCTAATGAGTGTCGGATACACAGGAATCAAGTCTTTATTCAGTTTTAACCATTTTCTTGCCTTCATTGCCAGGCACTGAGACGCCACCACTTATCAGCTATCTTAAGAACAGCAGCTTAATTTAGAGTTTATTAAATATATATTGCAAGAAAAAATGACAGCATTTAATCAATAGCTTTCAAAGTGGATGTGGTTCATCATGGACATCATCGCACTAAAATTACTGCAACCGTCAACTTTGCCTGAAACGGTTGTTCCAAAGACACCCATCTTTGAAACTACCAACCAAGTCCGCGACCATTCGCCGTCAGCTGCCGCTGTCTTTACACAGATTTCGGTGATTCAAGATGATAATAAAAAGGTAATAAAATGAAGTCAGTCTGCTATCAGTTAGTAACTGCAACTACATGCAATTTGTTTCTCACAATATGACAATAAACTATCATAAATTGGCGGAAATCACAAATGTTGTTGTCTAAATACACCAAAATTCACATTAACTACTTAGAGTCCACCCAAAAACTCATAAATCTGAAACAGAAATTCCTTCATAGCGATGTAGTTGCTGCAAGACAGCAATTTAACTACAATCAGTTGGCAACCAGTTCAGTTGAGTTCTCATCTACAAAGAGGCGCATCACAGATTGTACTCATCGGCACAGACTGGCTCACAGCAACTGCAACATGTTGGCAGTCGACCTTCAGATTTTAAATGAGATCAGAAATTATTTGCAAACCTTCACAAATCTGTCTGAACGTGATTGCAATTTTATCCAAAACAGTTTAGACATCTTTGTAGAACGTACAACATAAACTATGTAAGCGGCCGATACCGTTGCCAGCATTCATGCTTATGTGTTTCACCTGGTGGTCGTGTCATGCAGTGCGAGGATTCCTTCCATGATCCTCTGCTCCTTGTTTTTGTCTTTTTTCTCTCACTTCTTTGTAAATTCACTCACATCAGTTCTTTCAATCTCTGTCTAGGAAATAATGACATCTGCGAGTCCTTATATTGAGGCTAGGATTATGGTTCGTTATACTGAGGCTGACAATTATTGTGCACTTAATGATCCATTCAAATCTGCAGCGGAAAATTAGCCATTATGTTTATTACTTAACCAGTGCTTTTTGGCCTGCAGCCTTCATCAGGGTCATCAAGAACTATACTGCAGACAGCACTTTAAATATCATGCTGTGTAGGGTATCAGAGGAGCTTGCAGTTATGACGTACCTACAGTTTAGATTTAGCATAGAAGCATAAATCCCCTCTGAGGCCAAGAGAGTTGGCCATGGCAGGAATCATGAGCCATGCATAGCTAAGCTAGCACAGCACAGTGTTAAAAATCAGGAATTATGGTTATAGCCAAAAAAAAGATACACATACTGATGATGAAAAACTACAGCTTGCAAGGAACCTGTGGGAATTCATTTTACAGGCAGTGACGTTATTCCCACCTGATTACAGCAAAGTTTTAAAAAAAAATGCACAACAGTAATAGCATAATATACCAAAGTAGCTAAAAATACTATTTAATTATTCTTCTGGCCGATGTGTAAGTAGCTTATGGGCATTATTGAACACATTCCTAACAAAGAGCACATGTGGAGGTGTTCAGTATCCAAAAAAATGTAGTCTCCATGATTGGTAATTGTTTTAACAAGCAGCTCTAGCCCCTGTAGGAGAATCGCAGGCTATTGTGGAGACATTGATTGTCTGTTTACTGCAACAAAATCAGCATTTCTCTGCTTGTGATAAAAACGCCAAGGGAAAAAATCAATTTGGCCATTGCAGTCACTTGATGCAGGCTGAGAGGCCTCGCAAACTGCAGATATCAAAGGCAGCTGGCTCATCGTCAGAAAGGAGGCTCGAAGGAAACAACAACAGCATTCATACCATCTATTTTAAAATATAAGCATATATAGCTTCATTTTTGAGTCATGTTTGCTGTTAAACAAATTTGGCTTTAGTCTGCACTGCATAATACTCGTGTCCTAAAGCAAAATAGAATTAATCTCAAAAGTCACAATGGAGGAAGATTTGGAGCAGTGCTATTCTTATTTATTTCTTTATTTATTCGAACAAAGCATGGTGTCTTGTTGTTGTTGTTTTCTGCCTTTTGTTAATGATGTTTTCCCCACAGTCAAGTCAATTCTATGCATGTAGTCTAAAATAAAATAAATAAATAAATGAAAACACAAAATTGCCTCACAGAGCTTTAAAATCTGTACAACATAAAACACCATCTACTGTCTACACCAATGCTTCTGACACAAATAAACTTTTAATGTATCATCTCAAAGCACACAGCAGAACACTGAGAGAGTGCTTTGTAGCGAGCTACATACCATCATAATATATATATATAAAACACCCAGCACGCCCCTGCGGGCGGTTTATCCTTCAAGCTCGGGTCCTCTACCAGAGGCCTGGGAGCTTGAGGGTCCTGCGCAGTATCTTAGCTGTTCCCAGGACTGCGCTCTTCTGGACAGAGATGTCCGATGTTATTCCCGGGATCTGCTGGAGCCACTCGCCTAGCTTGGGAGTCACCGCACCTAGTGCTCCGATTACCACGGGGGCCACCGTTACCTTCACCCTCCACATCCTCTCGAGCTCTTCTCTGAGCCCTTGGTATTTCTCCAGCTTCTCGTGTTCCTTCTTTCTGATGTTGCTGTCATTCGGAACCGCTACATCGATCACTATGGCCGTCTTCTTCTGTTTGTCTACCACCACTATGTCCGGTTGGTTAGCCACCACCATTTTGTCCGTCTGTATCTGGAAGTCCCACAGGATCTTAGCTCGGTCATTCTCCACCACCCTTGGGGGCATTTCCCATTTTGACCTTGGGACTTCCAGGTTATACTCGGCACAGATGTTCCTGTACACTATGCCGGCCACTTGGTATGGCGTTCCATGTATGCCTTGCCTGCTAGCATCTTGCACCCTGCTGTTATGTGCTGGATTGTCTCTGGGGCATCTTTACACAGCCTGCACCTGGGGTCTTGCCTGGTGTGATAGACCCCAGCCTCTATGGATCTTGTACTCAGAGCTTGTTCTTGTGCTGCCATGATTAGTGCCTCTGTGCTATCTTTCAGTCCAGCTTTGTCCAGCCACTGGTAGGATTTCTGGATATCAGCCACCTCCTCTATCTGCCGGTGGTACATACCGTGCAGGGGCCTGTCCTTCCATGATGGTTCCTCGTCTCCCTCCTCTTTCTTGGGTTTCTGCTGCCTGAGGTATTCACTGAGCACGCTGTCAGTTGGGGCCATCTTCGTGATGTATTCTTGGATGTTCGTTGTCTCATCCTGGACTGTGGTGCTGACACTCACCAGTCCCCGGCCCCCTTCCTTCCGCTTAGCGTACAGCCTCAGGGTGCTGGACTTGGGGTGAAACCCTCCATGCATGGTAAGGAGCTTTCTTGTCTTTATGTCAGTGGCTTCTATCTCCTCCTTTGGCCAGCCTATTACCCCAGCAGGGTACCTGATCACGGGCAGGGCGTACGTGTTGATGGCCCGGATCTTGTTCTTACCGTTCAACTGACTCCTCAGGACTTGTCTGACCCTCTGCAGGTACTTGGTGGTTGCAGCTTTTCTAGCGGCCTCTTCATGGTTCCCATTCGCCTGCGGGATCCCCAGGTACTTGTAACTGTCCTCTATGTCTGCAATGTTGCCTTCTGGTAGTTCAATCCCCTCAGTTCTGACTACCTTCCCTCTCTTTGTTACCATCCGACTACACTTCTCCAGCCCGAACGATATTCCAATGTCATTGCTGTATAGCCTGGTAGTGTGGATCAGTGAATCGATGTCTCGTTCACTCTTGGCATACAGCTTGATGTCATCCATGTACAGGAGGTGGCTGACAACTGCTCCGTTCCGTAGTCGGTATCCATAGCCAGTCTTAATGATCTCACTGAGGGGGTTCAGGCCTATGCAGAACAGCAGTGAGGACAGAGCATCTCCTTGGTAGATCCTGCACTTGATGGTGACTTGTGCTATGGGCTTGGAGTTGGCCTCTAGTGTTGTACGCCACATCCCCATTGAGTTCCTGATGAAGGCTCTTAGGGTCCCATTGATCTTGTACAATTATAGGCATTCCAGTATCCAGCTGTGGGGCATTGAGTCATAGGCCTTCTTGTAATCAATCCAGGCAGTGCACAGGTTGGTCAGTCTGGTCTTGCAGTCTCGGCTGACTGTTCTGTCTACCAGTAGCTGGTGTTTTGCGCCTCTGGTATTCTTGCCAATTCCTTTCTGTGTCCCGCTCATGTATTGACCCATGTGCCTGTTCATCTTAGCCGATATGATGCCTATATATATATATATATATATATATATATATGGTATACAGAGAGAGAGCGAAAGACAGAGAGAGCTAGCATTAGCTAATGCTAGTTAGCTAATGCTAGTTAGCTAATGCTAGCTCAGGGCTCGCAAAATCGCTAGCCCGACGTCCCGGGGCTAGCGATTTTTCCAGTCGGGCTACCAGAATCTATCTCTGCCCTGCCCGTCGGGCTATCATAGGAAGGAAAAATATATGTCAATGCTTTTGCATTCTTTCGGAAATGTAGCTGGGTAATTATGTAATTGGCATCGGTGAGCCACTGTTAATATGGGACATATTGAAATCGCGTTTGAATTTGCGCTTCTTTTTTGCTTTCACTTTGCAATCGCGCGAACTGTGTATAAAGAGCGACAGCACTGATTGGTGAGTGACGACAATTTGCGCACCAATTCCTCTGACATCGTCTTATCAATCGTTAGCTTACTATGCAAACATGACAAGTGAAATCTCCAGCAGCAAGCTTAAACATGTGAGAGGTTGATCGCGCAGAGAATCGCTGAGCTTTATGTGAGTGCCTGTGTAAAAGCAGCAGGATATATATTTTAGTTCTGCTGAGCCAAATAAGACAGGTCAGGGTGAAGAAGTGACAGCCAAAGAAAAGCTTACCACAAAACGGAAAAGTTATGACAAATCAGACTATAAGGCAAAAAGAAAGTGCAGCTTTATGGTTTCATGGACAAAAGAATTTCTGTGGCTGCAATATGACGAGCTAAATAACCAGGGCTGCACATAAGTGGTCCGCAGGTGCGCATTCGCTGTCAAAATAAAAGACGCGCACCAGATAAGAAGTTGCAACGCGTGTTTGCGTACATAAGATTTTCTGGAGGAAGAAAGACATTTGTTTAGAACTCTTAAAGATGTCGAAGAAGCTCCTTTAAGCAATTACTTTGGTGTTCCTCCACCTCCAAAGAAATGTCAGGAGTCCAAACCACAAAAGAAGCACGTATTCTTGGAAAAGTGGTTGCAGGAGGTGAGCTGGCTTCAAACAAATGATGAACACACAGAAATGTGGTGCAGAATGTGCCGTGAAAATCCCACTCTAGCGGACAAAAACTCTTTTTGTCTTTTATATGGACGCAAACTCGCGTTGCAACTTCTTATCTGGTGCGCGTCTTTTATTTTGACAGCAAATGCGCACATGCGGACCACTTATGTGCACCCGTGTAAATAACATAATGTTCTGCCGGGTGTGTTGTTGGTTTTCCCTCGATTTCTGAGTCGACAAGCACCTTTGTTACTGGGACCAGTCATTTTAAGAAAGGCCCCCATTAGAACCCATGAGAAATGCAAGAAATGCATTATTGCTCAGTCTGCAATATCTTTCCCAGAGCAAACACCAATTGCAAATAACATATTAAAAATAAACCTGAAAATCAGTTTAAAACAGTGTACTATGTTGCAAAGAGTGAACTACCACTGGCACAATTTAGCAGTCTTTGCAAACTTCAAAAAGCAAATGGCCTAGATCTTGGTTCCACTTGCCTCTTACCCGTGACTTCAGTGGAAATTTCAAATTCAGGATCTGACACAGACTGATTCATGCTCTACACAGTTCTTACAAGTTCATAGAAATTTCTGTTCAATTAGAACCAAGTATTTGAGTTGATGATTGTAATTTTTATACACTGTTGTAATTTGTGTTTCAACAATTTTTTGATTAATGTTTTGTTTCCTTTACAATATTATACTTTAATGTATAATATTGTAAAGGAAACAAAACAGGAAACAAAACATCAATCAAAAAATTGCTCTCTTTTTTATTTTTATTTTTATTTTGGGCTACCAAAAACTGAAGAGTCCCTGCCCGAAGGGCTACCAGGGATTTTGAAATTTTGCGAGCCCTGTAGCTAGTGCGAGTTACCTAAAATTGGCAGCAAACTATTTCCATAATATATTGATCATATTGTATAAATTGTTAAAGAAAACATCTGAGATGCTTACCATTTGTTCCAGAATAGTGTTAAATATGAACCAGGGCATTTTTTTTGCTTTGCTTTGCTTTGCCTTTGCTTTTTTCCCCAAATTGCAATGCTAGGACATCATGAGAATGCCATTGGTCAGTTGCAATGTTGATCCTGAAGCAACATTATTATGGTCATGCAGGAACAACACAAACATATATAGAGAGATTTCTTGTATTTTGTATCCATGCATGCAGAAAAGTTAAAAGTGGAGTTTAGCAACTGTTCCAAGTGCCACTGTCTCCTTTTATAGTACTGCCACATCATCAAATAAAGCGCAGCTAAAGTTCAGCAACCTTCCTCAACGTAATCATAAAAAACAGATTCTCGGCACAGCTGCCTTTGCGAGGAGTACACTGGTGAAAAATGCATAAACAAAGCTTTGTTGTTTTTTGGGGATTTTTATTAAATCTGCTGTATATTTCATAGCAGCAGCAAACTGTTCATGTCTTTGAGGTCAGATCGAAAAGTTATACCGTGTCCACATTTGCCCAGATTAGTTTAATCCCACAATTCCCTTACAGCCTCTCTTCTTTCTCTGTCTGCTTCTGTAAAACTCCTTCTCCCAGTCTGTCCTTCATTTTGTCTCTAAATCTCTTTTTCTATCTAAGACACACGCACCCACACAACAACACACACACACATACACACACACAAAGCTTTCATTCTTTCAGTTTGCGGTTTTTCTTTCAAAACTGAAAGGTTGTGAAGGAAAAGCGTACACTCCCACCCCTTCTCCGTGCAGCTGGGAAACTTCACCCCTACCGTCGCATCGCTCTTTCTCACTCATACTCACACACACACACACACGCACACGGGGTGAGGAGGTCACGGGCCACGCCCTGAGAGCCCACAAGGGGAGGAGAGAAGAGGAGGAGGGAAATCAGAGATTCTCTGTCCTTCCCCAAAAATTTGCAGACAAGTAAACACGACTGCGGCAATATTTTCCTTGTTTCCTAACTCATTTTCCCTCCTCCCTTCGTGTGGCGTGTGTGTGCCTCCATCTGTCAAGTAAAAGCCAGAGGATAAAGTTTCTCCCCCTACGAAAGCATGTTTTTCTTCTTTGCATTTGGAATTTGCAAGTAAATTTGTCCATCCTGTTAGAAACAGTCATAGCTGAAGAACAGACTGATCCTTTCTCACATATTCGAGATAAGAGAGATGTGAACAGGAGGTGTGAAGTGACCAATTTTAAAAATGAGTGTATGTTGTTGTTGCTGGCAGCACAGCAAATAAGAAACCAAAAAAGAAAAAAAATGGAGAAACATGTGCAGAACACCACACCAACTGCATATCTAAAGGCCTAAAGAGAAATCGCAGATGTTCTGCTCTCCCTCCAAACAAACCACCTCTTTTCTTCTTTCTGAAGCATGAATTCCCGTCTCTCTCACTCTCTCTCACACACACACTCACTCCCGCCGTTCCTCCCCTCTCTCACTATATGTATCTCTGCCTTGTCCTTTCCCTCCCTCTTCATCTTCCCACTCTTCCCACCCCTCCTCCTCTCTTTTTCTTGCTCATGTTTTTTTTTCTCCTATGATGGAATTGCTGCTTTCCACATGTGACTCACTTTTTCACCAGCCAAAGCCAGACAGGGGGGAAAAAAAGTCAAAATGCATGAGTCTTATTGCCTCTCTGACTCTAGTAAGTCCCTCTCACTAGGTGAAGCAGCATTCCTTAAGGGGCCTCTTACAACCTCCATAGGTCTCCCTCTTTCAGCGAAGTTGTTTCCTATTGAGACATGTGTCAGCCAGCGACCTAGTTCACGATTCGAGCAAAATTTGGGAGGCTAATTATTCACCCCCTCTGTTCGAGTCTCGCTTCTGAGAGCTGCTCCTAAGACAAACCGTGAAGGAATAAAGAGAAGGAGTAGGCCCTGATTGGCAACCGTACACCCACACCTTTTATTTGCCAAGGAACTAAGCGTGCTCGCAGATATTCGCCACCTTAACATCACAGAGAGCAACCCCGAATACAAGGGAGGAGAAAGGAGGGGGGAGCACAACAAAGCTCCAAAAGGAGGAGGGTTAGCAGGAGGAGGAGAGATGGCTAGAAAAGGAGAGCGTCAGTGCATAGAGCTAATGCCAAGTAAAACTTGTTGACACAGAATAGAGGCTACCAGGGAGTCATTTAAGATTAAAGATAGATTTAATTTCTTTTTTTTTTTAATTATTTAACTGCTTTATTTTTCTCAAAATCAAACAGTTTTAGATGAAGTGACAGCAGATTTCCTCTGCTGTGAGCCAATAAAGTGAAGTTGAGCTTTTGCCTCTAAAAGGACACATTTCAGTACTCATATTATTGAATCTATGGAAAAGGCTGGTTATGATAAAAGCAAGCTTTGCAATGTATGAAAAATGTAGCAGGTTACTGTTCTCGCCATGAATATCTCTCTTTGAAACCGCCCCATAAAGATCTCTTTCCACACTCACAGAAGTGACTTTTATCGACTTTCTTTCATTCACTTCCTGTCTCTTTTATTTTACCCCGGCTTAACCCTGTGGCCTTTGTCTCGTTAGTCTTTAACAACCTCTACCTTCGATTTGCCAACTTCTGGCTGCAAGTCGTAAATATCCAGAATTTTCTAAAGCTACTTTTCAGACGTGAACTCTTTTCCATTAATCTGACGGCATCTGAACATGTCGCTTTCATGCCTGAATGCACATCGTAGTCACTTTACCACAAACAGTCTCAACAGCAATCTTACTACAGGGAGTCTAGCCTAGTAATATTTGTGTTTCACTCTGAACTTGGCAGAAGTTTGTTTTAAAGAAAGGCAGACACAAGATTGTGACTGTGCACATGTCTCTCTTACATTCTTTCATCTCCCTGAAGGCACGACTGTTTTGGAGAATACCCTAAACGGCAATAACGTAAGAAAAGAGAGAGAAAAAAAACACTTTTGGCACGTGATATCCTCTTTCGGTCTTCATCTGCCCGCACTTATCTGGCAGAAAACCTCAAAGATTTACCAAAAAAGTAACATGTTTATTTTCTCCACACAGGTTAAAGTCTGAACATTTTAACATTTCGTCTCCTACATTGGTTCATCAACATCACAAAGACAGCACAAAACAGAGAGTTTGCATTTCTTTAGTGGCCAGAAGCACAAAAGCACACACACACAAAGTCTTCCCCAAAATCCCAGCACACCGCAAAGTTGAGCTTTCCTGGCTCACTTAACCCTGCAAGTTCACACTAAAGCTTGATTTAGACTTCTGCTGGGAATCTACATCCTAACTTACGACGTAATTGGAAGCAGCTTTTAGCCCTACGCTGTAACCTTTCACGCCATTCAAGTCATCGCGGGCGGCATCGACGCAACATGTAGTTAGATTTCTCCGGAGGTGCACTCCTGATTAAGGATTAAAAGGAGTTTCCGGTAATGTTGATTATCTCGGTTCTTTAATGCTGTGAAAGGTCAAGTTTACAGGATTCACAAGTAGCGAACTTAATCCCATTTTTGAATTTTAACTGGCGTGAGTCAGTCTTCTTGCTTCCAGCTGATTTTAGAAGTCTTTCTTCTCAGTTTATTAGAAGGCCTGCTGCATCAGACAACAGCAGAAGCCACCCTTGAGCTCCTCCCAAAACAACAAACGAACAATAGCGAGAACTTCATTACGGCAAGCATGACGACAGGATCAATCGACATCTAACAGCTAATCACTCTGTGTTCCTCGCGTCAGGTAGCTGTGCTGTCTCACAATAAGCCACAGTTTAAAAACTGGTCTGTCTGCTTAAGTGTGTGGATGTCTTCTCACAACCACACAAAGGATGTGGCTTATTTAATTATCATAGCAATTAAGAAAACTCTGACCTCAGTCACTATATGTCACTTGAATTACTGCCAAATCTCCAGAAGAGTGCACAAGATCGAACGAGCGCTGCAAGTTATGCTTTCAGCAGAAAAAGTATATAAATATATACACCAGTTCAAGGGGGTTTAACAAAACCTATGTGGAAAGAAAACTCCACTTTGAAGCCCACATTATCAGGTCGGAAGCACACTCTCTGCTATGCGCACTGGCACCTGTTTTCTGCGACAGCATTCAACATTCATCCAGGGAGGACTGGTTCATCGTGTTTGCACACAGCTCTTAAAAAATGTTGCTGTGTATGCAGGGATCACTTCGGCACATTGCTGAGCAGGGAGAGCATTGTCGCGAGCTCTTCACTCCTCCTCACTTCTTTATTTTCCACTATACGTTATCATTATGATGATATGGGGAACAATGGTTCGGCTAAAACAATATGCAAAGAGAAGAGACGGGAGAGCAGAGGAGAAAGAAAAGATTATATCTGCTCAATCTTTAGATTTTATATACAGTAATAGATCTGAGTGCCATTGGAGCATAAGGTTATGTATTCAGCTGCTCGCTGCCGTCATTAAAATGATCAGGTGGTCACAGCTCAAGCTAAAAAGTGAAGAGGCAGCACTTTAGGATCACCACCTTGAATCCTGGCTGCAATAATCAGAGAGGTGAAACCGATTCCAGTCGGCTAACAACTGCTGCCGAGATGCACTTCAGCAAAACGCTTAATCTGTCACTGATTCGAAGAGGGTCTTTAGCCGACCGGCTATATTCTGCAGGACACAATAGTGCTATTAGGTATATGATGCAAATATCTGTCTCTGTGTTGGAATGATGGCACAGATTGCACATCTACTCTGAACAACCTCAAAAAACAACACATAATGAAACTACTTGACAGGACACTTTAAACACAGCAGTACTTCCTATTTAATCCATGCAAAATCTTTCAAATGTTTAAAACACACACACACACACAGAGTGGTGCAGTGCAATAAGTTTGCAAGTTCTCATTTTATCAGCGTGGGCTTCCTCCCACAGTTCAAAGACATGCTTGTTCGGTTAATTGGCGATTCTAAATTTGCCTTAGGTGTGGATATGAGCGTGTGTTGTTGTGTCTCTGTGCAGGGTGTACCTAAAGTCAGCTGGGATAGACTCCAGCTCCCCTCACCTTGCGACTCTGAAAAGCAGTTAATAAAAGCTATTCATCACACATTCTTCAGCTGATAAACAACAATTCAGAAAGAATTTTTCCTAAATTGTCAGTATTTCTTTAATGAGACGGCTTTTATGTTTAGCCGAAGAGACTGAAACTGTGCAAATACCTGCTCCGAACTAATTAAGTTATCTTATGTAGTTCCAGCAGACAGTAATCTAGTTTGCACATTAAAGAAAAATTGTAACTTTGAAGTTCACACTTGCTGTCTCTTTATTCTTCTCTAATGCAGAGAAATAACAAGTACAAATGTTAGAAATGAGGCAGAACAAGGAACTGTCAAAGTCCATCACTTTTAAAAGACGTGAGCAGTGACAGTTGGAACAAACAAAGCATGTATCTCAGTTAAGGATGACATTTGTTCCATTACCAGTCACCTCATTGTTATTTCAGGTGGGATACTGGTGGGAAAAGCATGCTCCAGTTCATGCTATAGTCAATTTTGAGGTTTTGGGCTACTCTATTCTGAGACGTCTGTTGGATGTTTGTGTAAATTGGAGCATATCTGCATGTTTAAAGACGACATTTCAGAAAACTTGATGAAGTATGTGGTGAGGTTTTATGATGATTCTTGTTGCTTGCATGTTATTCTGTTCCAATCAAAACCTAGAGTGGTTTCACAGTACATAGCTTTAAAGACTGTTATATCCAGTTTTATTACTATCAATATTTATAGAACATCTTATGGCGTAAAATCTATTTTTTTTTTAATTTATTCAGTATTTTTAGATTCATGAAGGTGATGAAAAGATATTAAAAACCACTGACTCCGATATGTTAACAAACCAAGTGAGCACAGCGGTGCATATTTGGATAAATAATACGCATCATTTGCACATTAAAACATAATATTGCAGAAAACTAATCATAAAAAAAATATTTTTTTCTTATTTTATTATATTGTGCCCCGCTCACCTGCAGTGTCTCCCCGTTGAATTCCTCCAATAAAATTATGAGCTTGCTCCATGTGTAAAATGCAAATCCAGGACTGTCAGGCAGAGCTGCGAAATAACCTGGAAATTGTGTATGTATGGCACTCTAATAACTGTGCATTCCTGCCGGCAGCTCCATAACAGTAATAACCTAAATCTAACCTGTATTTCTAAAGCAGGTGGCAAGTGGTGAGGAGGGTTTGTCTCCACAGGCCAGATTATGAGTTCGCAGCCAGACGTGGACAGATAGAGGCAGAGGTTAGCCCTCCTTCCTGCTCTCTTCTACGACACACACACACATTTTGGCAACCGTTTTTTCACAGGACAATTACCTTGCGACCTCTGCCAGCCCACACACGCACATACACACTTGTCCAATTACGGACAGAGTAAAGGAATGATAACAGTCACAGTCGAGCAATACACACACACAACCTGTCATGATGGGTATACACACTCCACAACCCCTCCAGCGCCACAAAATATGGCACTCTCTTTCTGAAGGGCACAGCAGCACCCAGCTGCAGCATTCAAACACACGAGACACTAAGACTATCAGACTCCCCGTACACATTTGGCACAGATTTCCCCGTTTCACCTTGTTTAAACCAACTGCCTGCAGTAATGTCCGATTCACACATACTCACACTCTTCTTTCTCTCTGTTAATTTCATTAAGTCTGATTATTTTCTCATAAGCATTTCTACTCTAATCCACTCGTTGGGTCGCACATCTTTGTAGCAGCAGCCAAACACTGAGCTAATAATGGATATGCACAATTGAGGGTGTTTTTAAAATTCACTCCTGCTGTGGCTCACACATTCACTGGTACTGCAAAAATATGCTGAATGATGCTGATGACATTTGGATGTAAGATAACGGTATGGGGGGATGCTTTACATGTAATACCTGGAGTATATGGTGTATAATTATCTCTCTGCCACCTTGTTTTTCTTTGCTCTTTCGTTTGTGGTCTCTTAAGATCGTTTCTGAATAAACATGTACATAATTTCCTTGAGACAGTGCGGTGTTAAGTGTTAAGACAGTGTTAAGACGCTCGTCTCTGGAACAACATTCACCCCCAGCTAGGATTGATTCCAGTCAGAGTCTTTTTCTGCTGGATCCCCCCCACCCCTCCACCCTCGACTCCTACTTTGTATTCCCCTCAGCTTTACTACAGTTTCAAGAAAGAAAAGGAAAATTCAGGGTGCTGGAAGTCGTCCTCTTAGTTAAAGCTTAAACAACAATATATAGATTTTCAAGTGTGAATTTCCAGCAGGAGCCTTAACGCCAGGGAAATGCAAATATCATAAATTTGCCTGATTGGAATGCACGTTATAAATATTTCAGCAGCCTCAGATGAAATTATTCCGATCATACAGCATAGATTAAATTGCAAACACCTGCTACACCCGCTTAAGTGAATATCCCTCTAACTCTTCCTCCTGCAATCACCTTGACCACATGCTGTTTTGGTGGCACACCGGAGCACCGCCTATGGTGTTATCAAAGTCATCAGCCTTTCGTTTTCCGCTGCAGAGTGTCCTAACTAGATAACGCTCCACCCACACACTCTCTTCAGCAAATCCATAATCAATCCCATTATAGGTTTCTTTGTGCGGTTGTTAACCGAACACATTTGTGGGCTGATAAAGCAAACTGACATTTTCATTTTAGTGATCAAGCTGCTGCTTTTATACGGAATCATTTGTGACCGCAGCGGCAGAATAATTTGAAATTCATAAGCCCACTGTTAGGGTTCCAAGGTTCAGTGGCTTTACAGCACATGTAACACTTGTTAGCAAGTCTTTTTACAATATATATATACATATATATATGAAAGCCATGTTTGATATTTTTATGTGTTTGTGCCAGGAGAATGGAAAAACCATGAAAATGTCTCTCTATGAAAGAAAAGAGATCCTAACCATCACATCTGCACTTTCTTTGAGACTGAACAGACCTTCTTTTTATGCTATTTTATGCTGTAAAACATAATCGGCAGTGAAACAACATAATTTAGGAGGTTTAATAAAAACTGGGCCATTATGCAGATACAAAGATGTGACTCAGATGCAAGTTTTTTTAAGTCGCAGTGGAGGAGAGGTAATGACTCATCCTCATCCAACTACTGTGGGAAAGTCATTCCACCACAGGAAAGGAAGGAGACTGCAAGGCCACTGCAGGGAAAGGGATAAATAATTAGACAATTGCACCAGAGCAGAAAGCGAGGTGTCTAGGTCACGACCTGAAAGTACAAGTTTTGTTTTTAAAGTCAGTATGTATAGCCACGGCCATAAATAGACACAAAGGACAATTCTGACAGCAGCTGTATGGATGAAAAGAAGGAAAAGGTTAGCAGGATGCAGGAGTGGATACAGTGCGATTTGGGAGCTGTGGCAGGCCGAGATGATTGCTGTGATTTGAGTTAGGCAGGATGGAAGGCATGAACGTGGTGAGGCTGAGAAAAAAAGTGTCATCATTATTGACTGTACTAAAAAGATGGTTGTACACACTCGGTCTTCACCACTTTTTTTTCAATCAAGTCTTTTCGACCACAAAGCAGCCATACCAACCCTGCTTTATTGTCTGAGTAATTCTAAATGTGACATTATATACATTACATAATTCTTAAAACTAATGATAGAACCATAAACTCTTTAGGAAATCTCACAACTGAAATCAAAGACCAGGTAACCCAAAGGGTCGTTTTCACATAGAAATTTATAGACTCCAACAGTTTGGCAACCTTCAGATAGGATGCCCTTCGTTTATACATAGTGTATGATTAAATATCCCGTCAGCAAATATTGCTTCATCATAGCTGACTGCATCTCAAAAGGCAATATTTAGTGGTAAGAATGAACAGTTCTCTTTGATGGAGGAAAAATGACTAAATGCATTTATCATAGTTCCTGTCTTCTTATGGGAGCATAAGAAGACGCGTCATATCTCACGCGTTAGGTTTACACTTTAAAAATGAACCAATCACAATGGACACTGAACAATGACGTTGAAGGGTAGCCTATGTGTTATAAAGTGACGCCAAAGGGAAGTGACCAAGCGTCAGCATGTGATGCACTGGGAATGAGACTAGGCCCTCCTTGCTCAAACAAGTCTAACAGGAATGGCAGGAGGCCCACTAGTGAACCCTGGGGAACGCCTCCATGTAAAAAACATGTACCATTGGAACAGAATAACAATATTGTCTTCTTTCAGCTGTGCTACAGTAGATCATCTGTCTCCATTTCATCCTATCCCTAGAATCCTCCTCTCTTCGTGTCCTCCTTCACTACATCTATGTCCTTCTCTCTCAATCCCTCCTAACACGCCTTCCCTCTCTTCTCTTCCTTTGTATTTGGCCAACAGAAGCATAGTTTCCACCGGCATCCTGTCGGCCAACTGGAGGCAATCATTGTTAACCCTGGGCCCCATGGTGGGGCCACAAGCCAGTATACTCCTAGTGCCAATCCCAAGCCTGGATAAATGGAGAAGGTTGCATTGGAAGGGGCATCTGGAGTAAAAGCTTTGCCTAGTTGAACATATAGATCATCAATAAATAATAATAATAAAGGAAGTGATTAAAAAGTCCGGGGAGTTATAAGAAAATGAAACCCAGGAATTCACGATTAATATTTCCAAGACATGTGACTCCTTGTGGAAGATAGAGCTCTGAAAAGCAATCGCACTAGTCTGAATCTTTCATACAGATTTATACCGACTGTTTAATCGTGAGAAAAACTTATTCCTAAAAAGATTTTCACCCCTGCCTCTTGTGCTCTTGCTTTGACTCCTTCAAATCAAAACAAAACAAAACAGTAAATCTGAAAGTTTTCACTCCAAAACTAGGTTATAAGAGTATAACCACCATCAAATTATCACTTTCATGTAACAGATTTACAGCAAATTTGAGCAAACCAAACCATTTCTTTGTGTTTTGCTTCAAGAGCGATAAATCACCTCTTTAGTTTAAAGACCACATGGGGTATAAGTTTAAGATATTATTTGATGTACTGTCTTGGTTTGGCTGAGTAATTACCGTAGTAATTACAGTGGACACAATTTTGACACATTTTTAGCATGCATCCTTCAGAACTGAAACATTTTAACCAGTGCTTCTATGCAGAGCACCTCTTTACAGGTCTATGAGCCATCACCCTCACACTCTCACTCACACACACAAGAGTGGCTCGAATCATCTGTTTGACACTTGTGATTACATGTGTGAACGTGTGACTTAAAACCCACCTACTGACTGCCAGACATTTTAACCATTTGAACTGATCTTTTCTCACTGTGGCTGTGTAGTGACATGTTGGCTCTCTGTCATGACTTACAGGGACATTTCAAGGGAAGAGAGCCATCGTTAATGTCGAAGATTTTTCTTCCCTCGTCTGGCATATCAAAGGTGGGGAAAAAAGACCAACAGAACCAGACAGTAAAATGCATTACCTCGTTCTTGCATTATGACACCTTGACTAATGTGTTGTGGTTTCATTCAAACCAGTTCTGTCCCTAATCATCTCAAGGTATATTCAAAACACCAAGTGCTGTTGCCTCTCAGCAAGTGTCTTCTGGTTCCCTGAAATGTAAGTTACACCACAGAAACATCCACACCAGGTAGTTGATGCTGCTTCATGAAAGCTTCCTGGTTAATTCTGTTTAACCAGGAAGCTTCTCTGGTGCTATTTACAATTACGAGCAATTGTTATCGAGTAATTCATGCAACAATTCTTTTAAAGATGCGACCGCACTTTCAGTGTTTGTAATAAATTATTTCATCACCGCCGTGTCCCGCAAACAGACAAAAAAGAGAAGTGTGTGTTTGTTTGTAGCTGCTGTAAAGAGACAGTGGCACACATACACACACACATGCACACAGGCTTCTTTGTGGCTCTGTATGAGTATGTAAATCTCTTTGGTAGGTGTTGCTTCTGCTGGATGATCATAAGGTCCAGATTGTGTATTCAGCCACCACTTTGACCATTATGCATGTTTAAGTATGTGCATATGTGTGTGTGCGTGTGTACACGACAGCCTGTTTGTTTGTGTGTATGTGTGTCACTTTCTCTTTGGCTGTGCTGGCAACACGCTGATGACTCAGCCCATTCAGCACACTAATCCTGTTTCCTCACAAACTGTACTCAGCCCACACTGGGTTTTATTATGCTGTATACATTATAGGCCAATGCCGTCTGATTTTAGGACAGCAAGTCACCATGAGTTGAACATGATGCTTTAATGCCTGTCATTTAACCAAAGGCAATACCACAGAGTGCTGCAGTATAGTGAGGAGGTAGAAAAAGATGCAAGGCTGGATCTAACAGTAAGCTGCACAAGCTGCTGGGAGTAACTCAAAGCCGCAATTAATTAAGACTATACAGCAGGTGAAAATATCCATCACTTTGAATAGTCGGAAGCCCATATCGATATATTTTGGAATTGGGTTACTTTGTGTATATTTAAACAAATGAGCTCAGGGGAGTCGGCTAAACCTGTTCTGTTACCTTAGATCACCAGAACATCAAAAATATTAAAAACAGCTACTTGGTGCCAGCCAGTGCCTAGCAGGACAGCCAGAGAAGATGTCTGTCCTGTATCAGAATGAGTTTGTAGAGTTGTCCAGCAGTGGGTTAGAAAATTTAAGTGTGAAAAGCACTTAAATCAGTTCTACTTACGTAGAACATAAACGTTACAGTGTTTGCTTAGACAACAAATGACCAAATATAATTCCATCTATTTTTCAACCCTTTAAGCCAAATGTATATATACATCGGTTTTTGAGACTTCTACCTCATCAGTGTGATTTTTTCCCCAAAACTAACAAAATAAATTGCACAAGACATTTTTAAATTACAAAAGAAAAGTTAGATGTAGTAAATATGATACAAATTAGAACCATTATTATTATTATTATTATTATTATTATTATTATTATTATTATTATTATTATTATTATTATTATTTAATTTTATCAGATGGGTCAAGAAACACTATTTTCAATTAATTTAATTAGCCAATTAATTCATGGTTCAGGCTTTAAAGGGTTAAGGTTGTCTTAGGTAGTCCTAAAAAAAAAGAAAAAAAAAGAAAAGATTTTTAGGCTTTTTGAGGTAGTGCTGTACTTCTGGTAACTTGGCTCCACAAGTAAGACAGGCTGCCACTGTTTTTGGCTAGCTGACATTAGGCTTTTCTTAGCCTCAATCTGGGACTTTACAAGAAATACAATCACTTTTAGACACAAATAACTTTGTTATCCAGTTAAATTAATAACACTTATTATAATTTTACAGACGGGCTGGGCTCCTACCTTAAAGTTATCATTTTATTTATAGTTATTAGCCTTTAGCCGCTACCTCATTGATAGCACACCAGACAGCTTAGGGCCCTTTCACATTGAAAGCAGCATGCACGACACTAAATTTGTGTTCAAGTAGCCACTACGCGCTACCTGTACTTCGTTGTTTTGTGGCCACTCATGGTCTACACACGTAGTGTATGGATAACTAAACATCTGGCAAAGCGCTTGTGCCTGATGCAACCTTCCATATACCAACACCGCCACTGGGAGTAAACGAGCTTGTGATGAGACAAAGACGGTAACATTGATATTGACCCATATGGAAAAGATATATATAAATCTTATAAAGTTTGTATCTGTCTTGTGTGAAACTTGTATGAAAAGCATATAAGAGTGAAAACAGATATAAGATCCCTTGAAAAAATTATATAAATGAAACTTGTATGTTTTGGATACTTACTAAAACAATATATGAAAGTAATGAGAAAGTGGCCACTTTCATGAGTAAATCATATAAGTTTTTACTATTTCTTTTCCATATGGGGATGCTGCTGTAAACGAGTTTCTAATCGAACAGTAACTTTTAGTTTTGACAACGAGTGAGTAAGGATGCAAATGATATGTTACTTTAGGGTTTTTTTTTAAGCAAAAGATAACATTAAAGGTAAAATGCAATCACTGTACAATTCTGTGTCCCTAAATTATGTTTAATTACTTGACAGTGACTTTCAGGAACGTTTCACCTCAAGAAAGACAATCTGCTTTCTTCTAAATTCTTCTAACACCTACCAGCATGGGTACATTACACGCAACATGCTTTAACAAGAAGACTTTCCCAAGATGATGCATTTGTTTAAATGATCTAAGAGTCCTAGCTCCTTGCCTGGTTTTACACTGTTTACAGGGTGCTACAGTTTTGTTCAGCTATTCCAATTAAACTCTACAGTCAGTCTCTTTTTAAGCTGATGCGTAAGGGATGTTAAGCATCATCGTCTTCTTAACCATTACAAGTCTGATACAGCTTCTGAAAATTTGAAGGATGACAACCTCTTTGAGTGGAGCAGCCAGCTAATATAAAAACATGTCAGAGCACACTGCTTTAATATCTGCTGTATGACTCAAAACATAAATACTCTAAATAGCTCTAGCTGTTCCATCAAATGTGTATGAATAAGTCTTTTTTTTTTTTTTAATGAATTCTTGGATTTTAAATTTTGTTATATGAATCTGGAAATCATGTCCATGGTAGTAAATCCATTAAAATAAAAAGAGTTTAGATTTTCTTTTCTGATCCATTCGTCCCCTTGTTCCAGATGGGAGTAAGTACGGAATGGCCACAATCTTTGTAGACTATAATGGATTAATCCCAGTGGCTCTAATTATCCCCTCACTTTTCCATTAACACCAAAATAAGTATGACATACATGGTACCCTGGAGATTCAACGTAATAACTTTTATCCCCTATTTTTATAACTGTTCTTTTTTAACTGAGGTGAACTTTTGTTTAATACTTTGGTTTAAGACTAAACAGCTGCAGCACTAGTGACATTTCCACCAGCCCATATTGTTATTTGCATCTAGTTTGCATTAGCAGTAATGCAAACTAACTGCTCAAGTACAAAGGCAGGCATACCAGCTTAAGGTCCATTCAACAGTGTGTTGAATATATGAAGGTGTAAGGCTTTTAATGGGGTAAAAATGAAACTCTGTTGGATATTTTAGACTGGCTCGGTCAACTAAGAAGGAAAGCAAGGCAAGCAATGGGATGTGAGAAATCACAAGACTTTCGCATGTGACAAAAGTGAGGACAGAAGTCAGAGCAGTGAGTAAGCAAGGCGGAGAAAGAGGCGCAGAAAAGGGAGAAAGCTAAGATCAAGCTTTTCCACTGTAAACAGATATGCAGGTGTGCAGCTTTTTTAAGACTTCTTAAAACACTGATATCCCTTGTGTGTGTGTTACAACTGATTCTAATTGGGAAGAAATCCAGCTTCACTTTAATTAACAATTATCAACCACTTCTTACACCCCAAGTGCTATTTTCAATGCTTAATAGGAATTATTCATAGGAGACCTGTGAGATTTTACAAATAAGAAGTGTTATCATCATAAGTGTATGCTTGATGTATGTGTGAGTATGTGTAGGCTACATTTGTTGTGCGTAGAAAGAGATCCCACAGCACTAATATCGCTCCAAAACTGGCCTCTATAAGATAAAGAAGTGGAAGTACTGAAAGTCAAAAACATAATCCAGCAGATTCTTACTTCGTAGACTGAGACTACCTGAAACCCGCTCACTTGGACTTAAACAAACAATTGCGAGATCAACCCCTGCAACACAAGGCACTGCTAAATCAAATGGCATATACAGCAAGACATAACAGTGACTATAATAAGAAATAGATATATCAAAGCTCAATGAATGCATCATTTTTTCAGTTTCAGTTGTGTGACGCTGTCGTTGTGTTTCAGCACCTTATCAATATAAAAAAATGAAATATTTATAGTTCAGGATTCAGTTACTCACTATGAGAAGAGTGTATAGACTACAACAGGCTGATGCACAATTAAAGCCATTAACAGGCCATTTGTGAACATAAACAGCCGGCCAACATTGTCACCAAAGCAAGCCTTGCCACTTGGCAGCCATCTCTAAACATCTCTGGGTTCTTGTTTGGGTAGTTATGTTGAATCTAATTCAACCTGAATATTTAGAAACACGTCTACAGTTAGAAAAAATAAGCAGAAATATCAACGTGTGACTTTTGTTGTTGATTATTACATTAACACAATTTTTTAAACAAAACAATGGATGTGTAAATGTGTAAATGAGGCTTTATCTTTTTTCTTTTTACATAACAAAGATACGATCATTAGATCAATTCGCACCTTTAAACACATGTAATGCAGAAAAAAATATATTTCAGACTTAAGAAGTAAAAATGTTTCATTACAATTATTTTTTCATTTTGTTACTTACTTTTGCAAAATAAGGTTTTGTAAAAATGTAAATATGTTGTATTTTAGTACATATAAACGTGTTTACACCATATATAAAATATAAGAAATGTACATTTTGGTCATTTTATTTCTACTACTCTAAAAGAAGGCCTCCCGAAATCTCAGAATATACCAGTGCATGAAATATTAAAATATTAGTAACATATAAAGAAAAATGTCAAACACGTGTTAATGTGCAGGATATATCTTTGCATTGAAAAATAGACAAATAGTAATAAAATTCTTAGAACAGTGACACCACTGCAACAGGAAGAAATCAATAACCATAAAATGTAATTAAAAAGGCTTAGATTGTTATCAGCTTTATTGGACCTTAGTGTGCTAGTCAAAGAGAGTTATTATCAGTGTTTTAGGCTGCCGTAAGCAGCTTGTAAATTGGTGAGGTAATGCTAAAATTTCACGCTCTACATGCTTGTTTTATGGCTTCAGGTAACTTTTTTGCTCCGAAAGCCTAAATGCTGCCACTGTTCTCACTACACTGACTCAATGTGTTTGCGTGATCGTTATCAGCTTTCATAGATCTTCTTAAATCGATGACGATGGGGAAAAAATACCATTTTCACAAAGGCCAGATTATATCGGAGTTGGATGATGTGAGTAGATATAAAAGTGGAGTTTGGATGCTGGCAGTTTGGATAGGGGAGGGGTAGCAATGAAAAAAAGGTGAGTTTTCTCTGTGTCAATGATGCAAACGTAACTCAGAGTATACAGCGTATCTTTCTCTCTTACACATGTTTGTGCAGAGTAAAAGGCTCTCCCCAGCAGCGGCAAAAACATCTGTCAAATACCTACTGCAGTGCCTGAAAGGCCTTTTCACGTCAAGTCAGCTTTAATAGATAACCGAAAAACTGAAATTTTCGCTATCGCTTCCACCTCTACATCCAATATTGTCTTTCCCAGCTCCCGACTCGTGTCCTGCTGAACCAAACCCAACGTAATCCCTCTCCTGTTTCCCCGTCTTCCACAGGCTCGGTCGATACGTTAGACTTCCACACACATGCACAGTGAGATAATGCAAATGTTGCTATAAATAGGGACAACAGTGCTGACAGTAGCACTCTCTCAAGTGAGATATCTCGGTGTAATTTTCACCAGCACACGCCGCCACACATAGTCACGCTGGCGAGAAAAATCTACTCGTTTGCTGCGCTTCATCATAGTGATAGTCCTGAAGCAGCATATAAACACTTGAGATGCAAAAGCAAACACAGATATGAGCTATAAGGGGCTCAGAAATAGGACTGCTCCACACAAACCGGATCAATATGCCCTAAACATCTTAAACAAATGTGCAGCCGGCTAAACAGCCTGAATCTGCATAATACTCAGGCCTGCTATATGAGCCCCCCTGCGGCTCATGTATAACATACAGGCATTATGCCACACTATGAAACCCTGCGTTATTGTGTGTATGTATCTAACACACAACACATATTTCACTACTTCTCTGACAGTTTTTCATAAAATCCACTAAAAGCACAAGAAGACTGTATTCCACATGATAACTCCCCTCTATATAAAGCAACTACAAGCCCATAAAGCTTACAACTTCAACTTCCAGAGCACAATGGAAGCTGAGGCGAAGACCGATGGGATGGAAAAATAATTGAGATGGATAGAACACAGGAGCGACCCTCATCCTTCATCGCTTTCATCCTCTTTCTCACCTTCCAGCTCTTGATGAATGACACCAGTAAGGTTGGGCTCTTCGCCCCACCAGAAGATCCACAGCTCCTTGGCATCAGGCTTGATTTTGCGTCGCCACACGCACAGCAGGTTGGACTGCACGCAGCGCATGAAGCTGCGCAGAACCGGGTCGTCCTGGGCCGGGGCGGAGATCACGGGCCCGTACTCCCCGCCGCTGGAGAACCTGTAGCAACGCCATTTAATGCCCGTCAACTCCGCCTGGAAGAGAAGAGCAATTAAAAGAACCTTAAATCTTGTATTTGTAATGCATTGTTAATACTTACAGTAAATAATAGAGTAATTTCGCCGTGGCTTCAGTGCAAACACAGTTAAATGCAATGTAAAATAATTAGTTCATTTATAAGTTTTAACAATTCTTTAATCATTTCACTTTTTTTTCTCTTGTTCTCTGGTGCGAGCCTCACCAAAGCGAGCGGATTTGCCGTTTCACGCTTTTTTTTTATACTTCTGCATTGAATATTCTTGCATTTCAGGCCAGACATTACAGGATGCTGTCTTGGCTTCAGTTAAAAAGCGACGGTTGGTTTTCTTCTTTTCTATTTTTGACACCGATATGAGTTTATATCAGGAGGAAAATTAACAATCTTGCAGTGTGTTGCACAGAGAGCAATCTACTGCTTGACAACAACAAAACCAAGAAACTGATTGTTCCACAATTGAAAAAAAAAAAAAGGAGGCAAAGACATACACGCACACACAGCAGCAGAGCTGAGCTGGAGCATGTGAACGCTTCTAGATTCCTGGGAATCGTTAGGACACCGACATGACACATTTACACCCTTGGAAATGAATGTTCTTCCTAAATCACGCACAAGAAAAAGTCATTTGGAAACATCACAAACTTTGATAGGTTGTGCACAGCCCAGGATGGGAAGGCTCTGCTGCATGTGATTAACAATGCTCATAATATCATAGGTACCGATCTAGCGAACATCAGCGATATGCTAAATGACAATGCCCAACCCAGCCGCAGCCTGTTCACCCTGCTGCCATCTGGCAAGCGATACAGATGTATCCACTTCTGTGCCACAGAAAGTAGTTTCTTTCCCCGGGCTCTGAGATTACTGATTTCATCCTCCACACTTCAGCACAGATAATAGCTTTACTTTTCATGACTAAATTATTTATTCATTCTTTTTCATTTACCTTTTGTTTTGTTTTGTTTCGTTTTTTGTCGGCAGCATAAATGAAAATACAGCTGAACGTCTTGCAGAACGATGATTAAAATGATCCTGAGTTTAATAAATGTCATTTTTTAAATCATTTATTAACTAATAGTTAATGTGCAATACTGTTGTAGTGAGGATTTCTAAAAACATCAGCTTCTAAAAAAACCATTATTATATCGAGGATGAATTAAAACGAGCATTATGGATGAACCCATTAGGTGTGGTTTTTAACAGTGACCATATAAATTGTGTTATCACATCAGACATTGCTGATTTAATCAACATCTGCACATGTGCCGTCCTTTCATTTTCTATTTTTACACGGCTATGATCGTTGCGTAAACAGTTAAAATTATTTAACGTCTCCCTGTTGTGTTGTTGTAACCTTATTTAATCGATGCTTTCACTCGCCGCTCTCGCCGCTGCTGGTGCTGCTGTAAAGATAGCATAAAGAGTGTGTAACTACTGCAGAGAGACGAGCTGGAGAGTGACAGGGAGACGTAAAGGATGGCCTTGAGTGAAATGCATGAATGAACTACTGCAGGAGTGGCGGCACTGAAATGCAGGCCAAGCCAAAAACGAGAGAGACGTGAAAAGAGGAAACAAGTGTCAGGTTCAATGGTTGGAATCTCGCCCAGCAATTGACATCTTCTCCATTTAACCTAATGAGATAAAGGGTGTTTCTGTCACCTGCTGCAGACTTGCAACTTTGGAAACGTCTCCTCCATCAAAGCCTGACAGGAGACATAATCCTGTCATAATGCTGTTTTTTTTTTTAGGAGCACACACATAGTGTGGGTAAAGAAACCAAAACACACAAATGTCAGTGATCCTGTGATGATCACGTGTGCTCCGGAAACTATATTCTGATCTTTGTTTGTGTTTTCGTGTTTGCATTCGAGCATGAATGAGCAGATTGCACAAAGGCATTGTTGAACAGGACAGAGATTTGGCAGGCAGAGGGAAAATCTCAGAGTGTGCTGCGCTACCCTCTTCTCCTCCCCTGTGTTCACCCAGCTGTGAGGATCATGTTTGGCACACTGGCCCAGGCACCAAGCCATCCAAGGCCAACGAAGGGAAGAAAAATACTGACCCACTTTAACGCAGAGACAGGTAGAAAAGAGCAGCTCAAAGGAAATTAAAGCCCACGGTGTCTTTGAGTGGGTGAAGAAAAGCAGGCTCTACGGTTGTGATGATTGTAAAAAGAGGGGACAAGGAGGCTTATAGAAATGTTAAGTGTGTTTGCAAACTGGCGACTACTCTCTGCACCCAAATAAAAAGCTAAAAAGAGAAAGCAAGGACTCTGAGGAAGGGTGTGTATATGCTCAAGTATTCCTAACGAACATATCCACATTACCTACTGGCACACGTCCTAAATTGTGAGCGTACAATAAAGTATGCATTTGGCACGCAGGAACATCCTCGCAGCAAAACGAACCCATAATTACGAGCTCGTCCCTTCTATAACGACAGCGCGTGTAATAGAAGATATAAACATTGGCGCTGTGATAAGTCGAGCCCTAAAATTAGCCGTGACAAGGTCAAAGATGCTGTTTGTCCCAAAGCAAAGAGGAAGACATCTGCTTGCACTGCCTCGTCACTCCCAGTCAATGTCAAAAGTTCCTCCACTGTTTGGCACAGCTGTCTGCTGCTTCTACTGAATCAGGAGCTCTGAGATGATGGAAGCAAAGTGTCAGAATATATATTTACAATGGCAGCATACCAGCGAAACGCACGCTCCCGTGAACGGATTCTTCAAACGGCCCCCTTCAGACATGCTCCCCTTAGAAGTCTGCACAGCAATTTATAGCAAAAGTTGGAAGAAGACACCTTAATTTCTGCCAGTATAATTCTAATCAACTCAAGGCGCTTTAGATTTTAAGGTAAAGAGCCAACAATAACACAGAGAAACCCAATCTGTGTGGAAAAGGCTTAGGTTTTATCAAATAATGAGCTTTTTTGGTTTGTTTTTTTGTCTTTTTGGGCCAGAGTGCGCAAAAAAGGTGCTGTGTACTTCTCGGCCATGTGGCATGTGCTGCTGAACTCCTGTGGAGGATTAGCTGTGGCACAGTTGAAGGAAGGGGGAACAGAGCTGCGCTCACACGCTGGCGGGCACATCCAAACACATGCCTGCACACAAACACTGGCATGCACACACACCGCAGCTGTGATGATGTGCAGACCAGAAGTGTTCGAAATAAAAAAAAAAATTACAAAAGAATCACTGGCATGCATCGGGAGGCGGACATATTTTCCGAATGATGTCCAGTTATTTTTCAGACGTGACAGCTAAGATCTGCTCATCTATCTGTCTGCGCGCGCACGTGTGTTTTCGTTCATTTATCGGCTACGTGCACGTTCATCAATATTGTGTCCGTGTTTTTCTTTAATATATGAGTTGTACACCGAGGCAGTGATAGCTACACTCTTGCTGGATGATAATGATCTCTCAGCACTCTTCACCTTCACTATCAGACCTCCGAAATCAGTAGTAGTGCTAACAAACAGCGAATTCTCATATTTGTATGAATAAATTACCACTTGTAACACATAAGAGAAAATCTGTCAAGCATGTGAATTCAACTGATATCACAACTGAGTCTGGAGACAAAGAGCGGAGCTATTATTTGCTACTCCACTGACAAATCAGTGTTGCTGAAGAAAATCCAGTCACAAAGGACAACAAAAAAAACGGTTATTTGACTCATTCAAGTATAATTCTGTCATCGCCGCTCTTTAAAGGAATGGGGGGTTAAATTCTTGAAGTGCACACCAAATCAGAGAATGGATTTCAACAACAACAATGTGCTGTATGAGTAGAGCAATTTTGGTGCTAAATGAGGCAAAACTGTAAAAACATGTTATAAAAGAACGGATTACCCAATTGGGATTCGACTCTCATCAATCTGAGAGAAATTAACTAGGACAAAAATGTCCTTTTGTGCCATCGGCGCACTTGGTTCGACTGTCAGTCTGCAAGCCGGCAAAAAGAGCACAGCAAATGTGTATTTGAAAGCAGCAAATTCCTCATCACCCTTCCGAGTAGAAAAGAGCAAATCAAAGATTATTCCAGGCTGCAGTCTCTGTCTATTTTAAACACTACCACGGGGAGGGGGAAAAGGCAAAGGGGTCAAGAAAAAAGATGGAAAGATTTTGTTTCACTGTCAATAAAACCCTGCACTCTTCCGAGCCCCTTGTTCTCCAGGTTGGCTGGTTCAATTTCTGATTGAATGCAAGACCAAAAACAAAAGCTTTTCCTTCAATTGCTAAGACGGACCAAAGCCTTGACCTTACTCTCACCTCTATTATCTTCCTCGTCTTCACTCTCCCGCTCATCTCTCAGCACTTTCTCACCTCCACAGATGCCTATGTAATACATCCCGGCAGGTGTGTCTCATACTTTTTCTCTTTGCCTTTTTTTTTATTTATTTATCTTTTTATGTGTTTTTTGTTGTTTTTTTTTATTTGTCTAGAAAACACAGCTTTAGCTTTAGCTATAGCTGCTTTAAAATCTTCCCACCATTCGCACAATGGGATAGATTCAATCTTTTATCTTTGAAAGGTGGTGTCGGACAGAAATCCAAACTTTAAAGCTGAGAGTTTAAAAGGTATTTCCTGGAGGAAAAAAAGGGGTGGGGGGGGGCTCAGAATAACAGAATCTGTCTCCAAACCAGAGGTCAGCTTCAGTACACCAGTCCCACGCTTGTAATCACAAAAATATGGAAGTCAGTGTGTTAATCTTTAGCGCACTGTGCTTGAACACAACATGACTTAAAGAGGAAAAGAGAGAGAGAGAGAAGTGGATCCCATTTCTAGAGATGTTTGTCATACTGCAGCTCAAACAAACTGGAACTTGTGTGCATATGTTGTTTAAAGCCCGGGAGCTTTACAATGAACAGGAAACATTCATTACTCAGATGGCAAAGCTGAGAGGAAAACACACTTGACATAGACTTTTCAGGAACGTCTCTGCAGTCTGAAAATATTTTCACTCCCTTCATTTTTCTCTTGAAAACTTGCAGACCTTCTGAATGGACCTCTTGAACTCCCCGAGTAGTACTTTGATGCAGGAAAACACACACACACTCCTTTGGCCCAACCCTAGAAAAAGAAAGAGCCGTGTACTGACAATGCATTCAGACATGACTCTGCGGAGCACTTCCTTTCACTTTCAGGACAAACGACTGCCGTGAAAAGCCATAGCACATAAAGCCGCAGAAGACAGAAGAGATCTTTGAAAACACGCGTTTACACCGAAAGTTAAGAGGAAATATATTTAGTCTTGGTCGACTAAATATATTTGGCAAATGCCTGAGCTTCTAACAGGAACGCAGCCGATGTGATCATCTGAGAGGATAAGCGCCTAATACTCTACCAAAGCTGACAGAAAGCACACAGAGAATGTCGTCTGAGAGAGACGCCACTTCTTTAGGAATCTCAGCGCAAGAGCCTCGAAGGCTGACAAAGGAGCCACTTTAGGCGATTGAGAGACAGCTTGGCTCAGCAGTTTTACCTACTCTGGCACATGCCGAACACTTAGTCTGTCTTAGAGTGGCATAGCTTTCTCATCAATGTCAAATCTGATTAGCCGCTTGCCAAGCTGCCAATATTTGGGGTGTGTTCAGATCGCTTGTGATGCCCGTGAGTCTTTAGATAAGACTTGTTGTCTTTATCAGACAAACACAACAGCATCCATCTCCCTTTGATTCAATGTCAGAGGACTTTATTTGCTCTCTGAAAACGAGTCCTCGCCGCTTTAAGTCAAGTGTCTTTTGACTGGCTGCCTCTCGCAAGCAGAAGGTTTGATGAGCAGGTGGGCAGGACTTCTGCGCCTGAGATGATCACAAGCATATCTGCCCTCACTGACATCACACAGTAGAAAAAAGTAGGAAAAAACATACGCTGTATACGAATGAGAAGCAGTGGATTTTGGGTAATCTGGGTATTCTGGGTAAAGCCGTGCGTGTCCCGTTATTTGGTAGGTGTGGGTTAAGACAGTGTTTGGTTGTTTTAGGACCAGTGATGAACTAGAATCCTCTGCCAGGTGTGTGTAAACCGCTAGCTCTGTATCAGCTGGGACAGACTGTCGCATTCCCACAACACTAAGTTAGATAAGCTCTTAAGAAAACACACATAATGTTGTTACATGTAAAATGTGAGATTATTTCACATTGTTTCTTACATATTGTACTTGGGAGTATAAAGATTTTCATGAATGGTACTTGCAATAATTGGACTTAGTTTTTGTTTTCTTGACATGACAGAAATTAGCTGTGCATGCAGAATAAAATTAAGAAACTCCATCTATGGAAATCCCCTTTAATATTTACACATATTAATTCCCCTCATAGTCATTTTTATGGCATGTGGCTGTCACATTCAGGTCAATGTGAACAAGATCACATCCTCTTATTCTCTTAGAATTGAAAGCATTCACGTTAAAAGCATGCAACTGGGAACGCACTGGATACGTTCGTGAAGGAGCTAAATGAAACAATTTTTTTTTTTTTTCCTTGGTTAGCCTCAAAATCAATCTTCATATCAAGAAAGCTTTAATCTGGGGCATTATTGACAGTTACACAATACCTTATTTTTTCCCTGCTTCAGTTCTCTCCACTTTCACGGCTCTCTTTCTCCACATGCTGCCTGGTTCTCTTCCCTTACATTGTCAGATAAAGAAATAGGTTGCCACTTCTCTGCTGTTCTGCTTGCAGAATGAAATCAGATTCCAATTTTTTTGTGCAGCCTGATGAGAAAGGTCAATTACTGATCTGTTTGGCTATGCTGCGAGCAGACGTAGTAGCTGCCATTCTTTTAGTATTTTCAGCAAAGTAACTGCTCAGTGATTGCTGCAGAGCCACACTTGGTTCTACAGTAGATGTCACAATTTAAAAAAAGGAAGTGAAATCTTACAACTTTAATGACAGTTGTTTGTTTTTTTTACGTGTGTGTGTGTTTGTTTATCGCTTCAGCGCTGAAATGCTGAAGCAGTCCAATGGAAAATCAAGTGCGGAAATTAAATATGAACAAAGACAACATGAGCTCTGAGGCTGCGATTGCTAAGTCAACACCGAGAAGGCACCAGTTAGAGGAGCCAGTGGCAAAAATCAGAACAGGCAACGACTCCCCCTTCATCAATTAACCCACTGAAATCAAATTAACCCACAAGGAGTTGCGCTCCCTTCTGGCATTTTACAACACAAATGAAGAGCGATGCACATTACTGCACTTGCGAGGAAGCGAGAGCGACACCAAAGCGCCAAACAGGTGTAGAAAAAAGGCCTCTGGGACACTAAACAGATGCCTTTCCTCTGCCTTCTGCCACCACCTTTACAAGCCCCTGCAAAACAAGGGACCGTCATTTGATCTGTGCTCTGCTGCAGCATCCAGCCCTGGGAGGTGAGCAAGCCAAGCGACCTAATTAGAGCAGTGAGAGTCCCCAGGGCTGAGTGACGGATAGACCTGCCAATCACGCCACGGAAAGCCTCCATCAAACCCTGACTTCTCACCTGACACAAAGAGAAGTAGGAGGTAGGAGGAGCAGCAGCGGAAGACCAACAAAGACAGCTGGACACTGCGTACAGTAGCGAAGCCACATCTGAAAGACAAGATCCCCTGCCATTTGCAAAATGAAACAACACAAGCTGCAGCATTAGGCTGCTTTCAAAGCATTAAGGGACAGACTAAAGCAGCGGTCCAGCTCCGACTGAATTATTAACGTGCAAATAAATAAACCAGCCCCGGCTTTACTAGTGTCTCTGGTGTAACTTAATTAACTGTGACAAGCCACGGGGAGGGAGAAATGAGCAAAAGACACAAAAGACAGAAAAACAGAGAATCACAAGAGGAAGAGAGAGAAGTAAAAACAGTTGCTAGGCAACATACAACATCTGTAGGAATTCAGCAAGATATTCAAGTTTGGAGATTTCTGTCTCCAGGGTTACAGTGAAAATATAACATTACAGTACTGTAAAAATCTCAAAATCACAGAGCCGCATGCTGCACGTCCCACCTGAGCACAGCTACACCTCCCAACACTTCATAACAACCACCGTTAATAAACGCTAAATTGATCATTAATTAGTTTTTTTAATTTACTGTTAATTACATTTTTGTTAATAGTTATTTCCTGTTAATATGCAATAAAGTGTTTACAATATTAGATATTATTAAGCTCAAACTGACATTTATGGCACTTTGTTTAAGAGTGTGTGGGGGTTATATGGCACATATACAGAATACAGTGATATGCCACCGAGGGAGTCTAATACGTGATGCTGGATCTCAGACCAGTCTCACTATTGCTGGGACAGTTGTGTCACAGCTGCAACACCAAAGGCCGCCTTGTGTGGATCTTTGGGACGCCAGTGGCTTTGGCAAAACGGCGGTTTGACACCCTGGGAATGAGCTAGGCTCGCTAGTGAGTAATGACATCTTTATTTTAAAATGAGCAAAGCTATCTGCTAATTATTAACAACTAATTAGAAATTTGTTTTTCATTAAAAATAATATAAAATAAATTGTTTGTTGGCACATTTCAGCACAGTGGAAATTTTAGTCTTTTATCAGATATGATACAAGACATATTATAGGACAGTTCAGTCAAATTAGTCGAATGAATGAACGCCAAAGTCTCAGATTTTATATTGTTAATAATAATTAGCAAGTATTATTGCTCATCATATCACTATTTACAGCTAAATGTTATTTACAATTTCATTAACGCTGAACTTACAATAGATTAAGAATATTTGTTATAAATTACAGCATTACTCCCCCTTACCCCCCACCCCCCACCCCCGCCCCATACAGCTGGAATTCATGAGCTCCAATGTGACTGAACATTACCGTTGTACAGGATTACACACGGAGTTTTTGTGCAGCAAGAATGACTTAAATTGTATTAAAAAAAAAAATTACTCAGTGCAGTAATTGTACAATTAGCACTGCATGGAGGCTTTTCGAAATGCCTACAAGTAGTTAATAGTCTGATTGTTCCTGAAATTGGGCAAATGGAGCATAAGCAGTATGAAAAATATCTAATTTGGCTTGTAATTTCCTGCATTGATTCCCCCCCCCCCCCCCCCCCCCCCCCCCCCCACAGGGATGCCGTTTCAGATAAAAAGACAGCCCTCCATAAGTCAACATGACTTTTCAGTTGTTTCATCACACAGCAGATAAACAGAATTTAAGGAAGGAACCTGGAAAGCACGAAACTGCATGTAGGTGAGTGGGTGGAGGGCTAAGGCATTGCCAGGCCATTAGTATCTCAGTAGGTCACACCTGAACAGGTTCCAACCTGCAACTCACCCGACTGCTGTCTCTAATCCATTGTTTTGCTTACTAAGTGGGCGTGGTAGCCAATCAGAGCTTTTACACTAAAAGTCCTCTGCACTCCAGCACATGCACTCACACAATCTTACGTAATCCCACTCAAGTCCTCCTCGTGCATCCATTCACTCTTTACAACCTGATACAACAACAACATGGCATGAACGCTTTCAGCCCCGTGTCTTCACACTCACTCAGTCCTGTCTGGTAAATATTCCATCAAACCTCTTTGTGCGTCGCTATTACGCTGCAATGTCCATTTATTCCATAAAGCAAGCCAGGACTGAAATTGAGCTGTACAAATTTTCATTAGCATTTGAAAAATCATGAGTGTCTGCCTAATTCAAGATGAGAGAGAGCGCGCCGTTTGGCAGAGCAGTGAGAATCAATGCACAAACGGTCGTGAATCAACAGTCTGCACATAATGTGTTTGTTCTCATCAAGTACCCGTCTGATTGGTCGCAGATAATCTCTCAATGGAACATGAACACACGATAATTAGAATTTGCAACAGCGCGGCAGACAACATTAATGTTTTCTCTCTCCCCTCTTGTTTTGCAGCTCTAAGAGAAACCCTTTAACCTAAGTGCGCTCTAACAGCAATTGAATCCCAGCCAGCCATGATATTGGCAAAGCTGTCTGGCTTGCAGAAAATATTTGCCCAGTTACAAGCAGGGCAATATCTCCCTTAAAAGAAATTCTCTTTGTCAATTGGCCTGCAGTCAGGTGGAGAGATAGCAAACAGATCTCCCCGAGGAAAGCCCAGCACGCCTGTGTGATGCTACATGAGACCTGCGGCATCATAAAACAAAAGTTTGACCGGTTTCTGGAATATGTCTAACAATTAGGTACCATCCTTTGGAATTTGTGTTGAATCCAGATGTGGAGGAGCAAAGTGAAATTCATGTGTAGCGGAAAACAGTAGAAGTAGGTGGAAATGTGACTCTGCTGGGGATATCTTTATTTTTTTTAGATAACAAATAACAATTTAATTGATGGAAACTGCATTTACTTAGGATCTATAATTAACTACAACGTCAACTTGTTTTAGGAAAGTATGCATGGCTCCTTATTTTCCAAAGCATAAAACATTTAAATCATGGCTTTAATGTATATCAAGAGCTGTAGTGCTGAAGTGCCAAAAACTGCAGTGCCTCCAATGTCCATTTGTGGTTGGCTCTAAAAGCAAGTCAGTCCCCACAGACCCTCATGTTAAAATGTCCAACCTTACAATAGAGTTAAACGTCTTTATAGCGTGGTAAAATACAGCTTTGGTTTTTATAGCTACTTTCCCCTTCATAACAGCTGCATGAAACTGATTTTTATTTATAACTGGCCCATTTAAATTTCATTACGGCTGAAATATATGCATTACTAGAGGTGGGACCACTCTGAGTGGCAGGTAGAATAAGTCTGAACTATAGCTCACAGCTGTCTTTGTGCTCTTTTGTACCTTTTGGATTATTTTTAATGTAATTATCATACAAATAATATAACCTACCGTGTAATACACAGTATCCATTTAGTCTAAATTTTATATATATATATATATATATATATATATATATATATATATATATGTATTTTTCTTCTGTGAATAAAATGTTTTCTTGTGCAAAGCTAAGAAAATGTTGTACTTTTTATCCCAGTATGACCAGAAAATTGGCAAAGCAACACTAAACAATGATGTTTTCAATACACATTTCTCTAAAAGTCTATCAGCCTGTTCGCCAACCACCTACCAAACTTTCCAGCTGTCACGGGCAGCTGATGGCACCAGCTACTGCCCATTCCTGCCAATCCTCCTTCCCCTCTCAGACTTCTGTCGCCCTACACACATGCAGGAGCACCAGCGGGCGCTAAGAATAGAACACAGCTGGCACTGCTGGGTTTACATATTTCACACTCAAGCCACCGTGCTCCAAAATACTCCTGCACCATCCTGTCCCATATCCAGCTCTGGGACCGGCGGCGCTTCCTTCCCTCCCTTCCCGCCCACTCTGCCTTTGAACCGTTCTTCACCTCTGCGGCAGGTCCCTGACAAGCCCTCTGCTCAGATAAGATCCATGACTACGCTCGAGAGTATTTACGAGAAAAGGGATGTGTAGTGAAAACAGAAGTACGAGCGAGGCGATTCCCGTCTTCCTGTTTTCGACTCGTACTCTATCCTATTTCTGCAACTACTACACTGCTCATTCACAGCTTATTTGAGTGCAGCATGTGTTTCTGACACAGAGCATGCCCCGTCCAGGCAGACAGGTGGGCCACTGCTTGAACAGGACCTATTGCCATGACAAAGGATTCCCTCTGCGGCGGCGGTGGCAGATTAGTGGGAGGTGTCGCACAGAGACTAGGTGAAGCCAGCGCTACCTGTCTGAACTACAAGCGAGCAGCCTGGAATGATCACTCCTTAATGCTGTCCTGGCTTCAGTGTCGCCCTTAAAAATCTTTGTATAAAAAAAGCTGCAGCGCATTTATTTAAACAATGCTGGCATCTGATATCGAATGCCTAGATTAAGGTTTGTTTACTCATCATTTCATCTGACAGATCCTGATTTTGTAATCATCTTTTTCTTTTTTATATACACATAGATTTGAAAGATGCTAAATTTATACTGACAACTGTATGTGTAGACAAGCCTGGAATGACTTAATCCCTTGTGCTATACACTTGCATTATTCTATAACAAAACACACCAGTGGGCAGTTTCTTCCTCCGCTTTTATAATGTTCACCAAGGACAGCGTGGAGTGTCTTCCATTAAAAACACACAATTCCACAGTTTAATGTAGTCTTAACCAAGTTTAACACTACATATGTTGTGGCTAATGTTTAAAAGCCTGGGACTTCCAGTGTTAAAGAGAACCATCTCCACAACAAATTCCTTTACCTTTTCTTGCTTATTGGCTAATTTCTTCTTTAAAAAACGCTTGTGTTTACACAAGGAAACAAGTCATTCTGCGTGCTATCACTGCATGTCTTTAGCTACAGTTGGAAAAATTGTTACTAAAGACTGGTTTATGGCTAGACTCCCATGATTTTGGCGGGTAAATAACTGTGACTGAGACGTACACTGAGCAGGCCATTTACAGCAGAAGAATAAACAGCATCATGGTGACACTACATCTAAGCTATTACTCACATACTCCTGCTATTTTTGTATGTTTTGCTACTTATTAGACGTAGGGGGAACCTGATGCAGCATAGTTTCACGTAGTGATAGTGTATCGATACAGGACCGACAATCCCAAAAGGGAATTCTCTGGGAATTTGATGAATAAGAGGGATCACCTCATGTACCACCATCCTGAGATAATGTTAGCCAAGGAAACCGAAAAAACATCCAACACCAGCACAATCACTCACACTTTTGATCATAAGGCGATTGGTACATGTCACCTGGTAGGAGGCAACCTTTCTGCAAACAGTTGCAGTCTGACTTGGACTGACTGCAACCGCTCTCAGCAAGATTGTTGAAGGTTTGCAAATAGTTGCAACTGGTTTATAAATACAGACTGCAGGCATGTTGCCCTCAGTCTGAATGAATCTTTGTCAATGAGCAGAATTCAAGGGGACTCAACTCAATTGGCTGCCAGCTGGTTGTATTCTGGTTATGTTACTATAGAACAGGAATGTTGCTGAGTGCAATTGTAATAGTTAATAGTGAATTTCTACACAGACAGCAACGGACAGGTGATTTTTGACATCACAATTAAAGTTATCACAGTTAAGTGTTCTATCATCAGAAACAGATTGAATGTAACTGCCACCTTATTGTTTTATTCAGTTGTACACTGATATCAGTCTGAATTTTTTATTCATTTATAGCAGGTTCCAGTGACAGCGTTGGTATGCTGGACAATCTAATCTCATTTTGCAGCAAGAGAAAACCTGAATGACATATCTTTTTGGTAAAACAAATACTGACAAAGTTTAACTCACAGTTTTTCATCCTGCAATCAGCGAGTTAACTGTCTTACTACAACGGGCAGCCAAGTGGAAAGGCATGCGGTAGACTGAGCTCAGCCACAGGCTGCCGCTGAGAACCACAACAACATATTTATTTAGGTGATCATAATTTGCAGATGATAAATCTCTGAATATCTCAAAATGTTAAAAATCGCAATAATATCTATCGTATTGAGAGGACCGACAATAATAATTATTTATTTTTAGAGGTTGTTATGGTAAAAACAAACAAACAACATATATATATATATATATATATATATATATATATATATATATTTCATTTTTTTACATAATGAAAAATGTATAGCTGTTTAATATATATATATATATATATTAAACAGCTATACATTTTTCATTCTTAGAGTGTACCAAATACCAAAAACAGTAGTCTTGCTGTATAGTTCCAACACACAATTCAAATGATGCCCAGTTTAACAATTTCTTGGCTCAGCTGACCACAACATGCCCACTATCCAACCACCAGCTCTTTTTCATCCCTAAGCAACCTTGCAATATTCTCTACCATTAATAACAAGCAGACGCAAACAGCTTAAATTAAAAAGGCACCGCTCCTGATTACCTGCTTCTTCTTACAAGCCATGGCCGCTCACCTGCCATAAATCAAGACGCCGCTGTTAATGCTATTCCCTCAGCCTCATCTCTTAGCATTTTTATGTCCACGCCAGACAGTAGCATCATCATTATACAAGCAAGATCTCTATTGGAATACAGTTTGGCTAATGAGCACCTTTTAGTTGATCACATTAGACCTCTACTTGAGGACACTTAATTACCAGTGTTACACTCCACGTGCCTCTGTCGAGGGGGACAGGAGAAGTCCTTTAATTAAGGTCTCTCCATTCCACATATGTTTGCACAAGCCTGGGATGTAGGATACATTCACACCCCGGATGAAGGCTACGAGGTGCATGGTGTGTACGCGCACGCAAGAGTGGGAGGACTTTAGTGTGCCCGTGCACTTTTGTGATGCATATGTTTGAGTGTGGGAATGTGGGTGTTTATTTTTCTTAACCCACCCCCCACCACCACCTCTCTTTTTGTGTTGCTGCTTGTGTTTGTGAAAGCATCTCCGGGTGTGTTTGTCTGCCTGTGTGTATAATATGACGGGTGTTTGAAGTTTGCCTCCAGAGTCTGTATGGTTTACAGTGTGCCCAGTGCAAACACACACACACACACACACAGGCTTCCTGTGTTGTGAGGCTCTTAACTGTCTCCTCCTTGCGTTTCATATTCAGGCTGGGACTCAGTCTTATAAGAACCTGCCCAGTCCACAGAAAGATGACTGTTCCCTCTCTCTCTCTCTCACTCTCTTTCCCATTACATTCTCCCTCTTTAATTTTCTCTCGTGCTCTGTCTCACTCTTTCACTCTCAGTTTCTCGCTCAAATAGGCTGAGGCTAGCAGTCAGGAAATGCACATCAGTCATAATACTTTCCTAAAATGAAAACAGATTCTGCTTCAGTCCATCAGCCTCTCCCTCTCTCTCTGCTCGCTCCTTTAGCCCAAAACATTCCTGTTTCTCCTCTTCTCCCTTTCCTCCACCCTTCCCTGTTTCAGTGCCACTTCGACTTAGCTCACTGTGTCACTTCTTTTTCCTTTCTTTTTTTTTTTTTTTGCCTCCCACCTAAAAGGTTCTTGTTTGCTTTCTGTCACAGATGGATGATCTCCAGCACACAAGACAGTTGTTTTGTGGGCTGTGTGATTGCAGCAATTTCAAGAATCTGACACGGGCCACACGGAGCTCATGACAGTAATCCTACCGTGCCCCCATGAAGTTCCCACATTATGGGAGCTTATGCTTCCTAAGGTACCCTTGTTTTTTTACTGGTGCGGGTTGCAATAACAGTAAGCAAGTGTGAGCGACAAGGTTAATGCATGCTGGAATGCTGTTTAACAGGCTGTCAGAGCAGGAGCGCTCAGTGATTAGCCACTAGAACACAACCTAGAGGGAAAGATAAAAAAACACAAACATCCCACCTCAGAGCCAGTTTTATTGTCATGAAAAAGAAAAAAAAACCTGATGCTGCCTTCGACTGATTCATAAAATTAGAAGAATAGGAGTAGCTGGTTCATCTAATCTACAAAGCAATAGTAACTAAGCTTCCACTCTACCTTTGTAGCTTTGTAACAGTTACCAGCTATTTTCCTCCAAATGGTTGTTTCCTGATGTGCTTATAGTTCAGACAGAAAGACCTCATCTCCAGTGTGCCTGCATCTAGTGGTGAGTTTAAAAGCATCATAAAGAATGAATGCACTACAGGAGACCTGTAGATGTTAAATGTTATGAGTATTTATATATTCTACATTATGCTGTAGATCTTGTATTTTAAGTTGTATTTGTAGCTTTCTTTTTTTGAGTATATTATATATTTATTATATTGTGATTGATTACCTTGGCCAAGCCTCCCTTGTAAAACAGATCTGATCTCATTGGGACTTCCTGGTTAAATAAAGGTAATAATTACTCTCCTTGTTGATCAATATTCCATCCACTAATCAATAACCGTTTCTGCATTAAAGTGACGCCTGCAAGAAGCAATAAATGCGAATATGCTGAAGTTTTTGTTTGCTGATTCATTTAATCCCCTTCGGGTGATATTAACAGCACCTCAACCTCCACCTCTGCCGCATTTTGTCAGATGAGCATCAAAATGCAACTCTTCATTGCTGTCTCTTTGTCTCCATCATCCCCTCTAATCAGGATACTCGGTGTCTCATTAGTGTTTTGTCCCGTCTTGGACTTCCCTGCCAGTGAGCAACCACTTAGGCACCAGCCAGTCATAAATATTCTAAACAAGTCAGCTGATGGATGGTGTCTTTCTCCCTGCGTTCGAAAGGGATGTTCACGATGGCCAATAATGCCACAGCGAGTGAATGCAAGCTCTCTCCCCCGACACACACCCACGCACACACAAGGGAATATCCGCGAATGACACGGTGACAGAGAGGCAATCGATGTTTTCTTTTCTGACATGCTGACTTCTAGCGTAATGCCAGTGTTTCTGTGCAACTGCAATCCAAACAAGCGTCTCAAATAGCTCGAGATCCCCCCCTTTGTTCCAGTTACAGACACCAATATTACTCAAGTACACAAGAAAGAAGAAGTGATGATTAATTTTGACTTTCTGTGCTAACTACAAACTCTATTCTTCCCCTATCTCCTGTTTTGTGTCGTGCTTTTTAAATCATGTGACATGTGCCCCTGTAACTTCTGTATGTAGTGTAACAGGGACCCAACTGCTGTTGCAGGTCGACAACCTGCATGATCACCTAAAAAAAGCCCCCAGGACCCATATGTTGTTGTGGTTCTCAGCGGCAGCCTGCGCCTGAGCTCAGTCTACCGCATGCCTTTCCACTTGGCTGCCTGTTGTAGTAAGACAGTTAACTCGCTGATTGCAGGATGAAAAACTGTGAAAGCACTGCCGCTCGGTTCCCTTCCACCCTCTGCAAAAATGCTGCTGCCTGGAGAGTCAAAAACACCTTGTTTTCAGTGTGAAAGTGCTGCTTCCGTTGTGTGCCTAATACATGATGCTGCCTGTCAAGATCTCTCTTGCTTTGAAAAAAAAAAATCTCCTGTGAGACAATTATTCCACTAATTCTCAGATCTTCTATTTCCAATTTATGAACTAGGTAGCATTTTTTTTTCTAGTAGCGCCATGCATAAAACTATTGTTTTCTGAAAATCAGAGGTTTTTTTTTTTTGTTTTGTTTTGTTTTTGTTTGTTTTTTTTGGGGGGGGGGGGGGGGGTTTGTCGGTTTTTTTGGGGGTTTTTTTGCTTTATTCTCTGGTTGTAGAGATATCTGACAGTGGCAGCAGCAGGGCTCCCTTCCAAGTTAGTTGCTTGGCAATGCATTAGAGTTCCTGCAAGATTTCCAGTGAAATGATTATTTAAAGGGGGTGGAGGATGATGGCCACTGTGCTCTTCATAGGGAGAAAAGAAATGACTGTTTATCTATTGTTTACTTGCCAGATACATGCGAATACACAAATAATTGACCAGTCAGTTGTGGTAGCATTTGAACCCTGCGTTTTAAAGCGCCACGAGATTTGTTTTGGTTTGAAAATGTGATAGCAAAATTGAATTATCCTCGTTAAACCCTCCTTTTATGATATCAGGCATACAGTGGTGAAATATGCTGTTTATTCCGAATCACTAACCCGTGTTAATGATTGCCTAATAACAACATCAGCGATTGGTTCACCTTCGTACAGCAGACACACATTAAAGCGTGCCTCCCCACTGTCTTATGACTTGTCCATCACAGCCGCCTCGCGTGTCTGTGACGAACATGATTTATTAATACCGTACCAGAGAGAAGATGTTGGAGTGGCAGTCCTCAAGGCTTGCCCCGTTAGCCACCCAATTCGCCGATGTAGTCATAATGGTCCGCCTTTGGGGTCGTCAGCGCAGGGCATGTCGAAATCCTACATCGGTTATCAAACACCGAGCAGGGGCTGACAAATCGGTTCCCTCACGAGTCTGCCCCCCAAAAATATAAAAAATAAAAAATAACAATTTATATATAAAAAATTAAATTAAAAAAAAAACAAAAAAAAAACAAGCAGGCTTATAACCTCACAAGAGGTCCGGATAATAGGCTCGGAGTGGTCGGATGGGCGTTTTCAAAAAGAAGTGCAGAATGCATTAAAAAAATAAAAACAAAAAAAAAAGCCTGTGTTGTAGTGTTGATATATCCAAGTGTGTGCGGGGGATCACAACATTGTTACAATCCAGGTCGGGCGATTCCAAATCTGATCACTGTCAACAGCCGGAGAGCGCACAAATGTATCATTTCAATCCCGAGGAAGATCCGCCTGTTTCCAAATCAGTCTCTCCGCGGATAGTTTCATCATTAAATGACCGTAATCCATTTGTAAGGGGGGGGGGGGGGGGGGACGACTCCCTTTTCTTCCTCGCTCTGGGAACAGCCTACCTCCTCTCCTCCTCCTAAAACAAACAAAAAAAAATTAAAGAGTCAAAACTTCTTGAAATATAATCGCTGCACTGCGAAACAATCAAGTTGAGGAGCACGCAGGATATCTGATTCCGTTTCCACAAGCTGATGCACCACTTGTGATAGTTTTCGAGAATCGCGTGTGCTATTTATAGCCGTCTTTCTTGTCACAACCGTTCCTCTCACAATAATGTAACCCCAGTGTGCGTGAAAACACGCACGCACACACACACACACACACACACACACACACATTCACACACACAAACGGGTGGTGCAGGAATGTTTAATCCCTCTGTTGCTCTTGAATTAAACGGGAGCGCAGACGGAGAGGTCTCTAAAAAAAGCTTCACCCTCCACACACACACAAACACACACCAACCAACCAACCAACCAAGTGCTTCTCCGCGGCAGGACGGACAAAGTCGAGCGGGTTCCTCAGTTAGCCTGAATCATGAGTCAAAGCGTTGAGACAAGAAAAAAACTATTCTTGCAGGGCTCACTCCACCAGCAGGAAAACGACAAACAGGCGTCTGTGCAGACGGAGGTTTGAAAAAATCCTTCCTTCCTTTCAGCTTTGTATCATTACGAAACGTCCTCTCGCGACCACAACAGCCTCAGTCTTGCACACCAAAAAAAAAAAAAATACATATATCAGGTAGAATTTCTTTAAAAACGCACAGTTCAAGCAGAAGTGGCCGTCCTTGTCTGGCGCCCGTTGCTGACATAAAGAATATGTTGCATGCTGCAGATATAAAGATATTTGAAATGTCTCATAAAGCACCACCTCGGCATTTAAAAGCGCATCCTCCTGTTTCTCTTTCGCTATTGAATTAAATCCTCAAAGGCGTGTTTGGTTTCCTCGGCGGCGACTCCTTCCTCATTGTTTATCTCTCAGACGGCGTTATTATGCAGCTATGGAAGTGTATGCGTGCGCGCAGCCCGAATGTGTCACTCTCACCCTCCGTGTCTGTTTGTTTTACGCCGAGCGCTGTGGCGTTTCTTCGCGCACGATCGTCCAGCCCACCGCGCATTGTAATGTAATGGCGGTCGGAAGCGTACTACCCGAGACTCGCCTTTTCCATTTGGCCAAGTTTGCACTCACGTGATCAAAGTCCAGGATTACAGTAGTTGAGTGTATTTGATATTAGAGGCGGACGCGATAGTGCGCTTTGTTTCTGTGATCTTTTGTTCTGCCTGAAACGCGCAGTGAAGGGTTATTATTTTACTTATTATATATATATATATATATATATATATATATATATATATATATATATATATATATATATATATATATATATATATATATCACTGCACGGTGTCATTCTGTGATGCATTGGTTACATAATGTATCTGTGCTCTCACAACAGAGGATGTGACAGAATAGAGGTCAGAATGACTTACTGAGCACACTGTTTCATAAGAGATATCTATGTAGGTTAGTCTTACGCTCAGCATGTGCATCACATATAATCTGAAAACATTTCTGAGGCTTGTCTCACGCGAAAAAATGAAAATACTCAATAGGACTCAAACCAAAGATTGGGAGTTATTTAGAGTGGTTGTATTCAGGGCCGCAGCCAAGATTTAAAAGATACACAGGTTATCACGAGTCAAGTCCACCATGAACCCCACCCTAGCCCCAAGGTCTAAGACGCCAGAACCAAGGTCATGTTGAGTTGGCTGTTTAACTGTATATCTACTTACTACTATATTTCAACTATTGTTTTAGTGTATGGTGTCAAGACAGTTAAATATTTATTTTTAAAAATGCTAAAATGCATTTTGAATATATTTTTAATGGTAAAATATATTTGTTGCTATCATCAATGAATTTTCAAATGTACAGTTTTACAAAAAAGAAAAAAGAAAACAGTCAAGCACATTTTTTTTAAATTAAGATACCGAATTCCTATTAGTTATTAAGTTATTCACCTGGTGGTGAACAAACTATGGTGAAGGGTGTTTCTTTCGTCTCTTTGCTTTTTACAATTTTATCTATCGGGTGGTATTAATGATTGATCAACAAATAGCTAATATTGGGAGATAATAGTAGCCTGCTGATACGGCCCTATTCAGGCTTTCGCAACTGGGCAATAGTTTGCTAAAGCTTTTACTATACATTAAAACAGCATTAAAAGTGAAAGTACCTCTGTAATTTGCTTACAGCTTTACATATTCCAAAACATTAAGGCCACACATTTGATAAATGCAGGTTTGAATAGAGATTTGTTGGTTTCCTCTCAAGATCAACAATTGTGTACACGCTTAGCAAATTCTGTCATTGATGCTTTTTTCTTTGTAATATGTGTAGTTATTTTTTAGCATGAAAATTGATCAAATAAATAATTTGAAAAGAATCTCATGCTATTGTTAAATTTTAATTTCAAATTTAAGTAAGCCAACAAACTCAACCCATCACAAGTACTTCGCTCTGAACGGATAATTGGATGTGAGCTTCCCTCCCTCCAAGACATCTACAGGAAGCGGTGCCTGAGGAAAGCGGGGAGGATCATCAAGGACTCCAGTCACCCCAGCCATAAACTGTTCAGACTACTTCCATCAGGAAGGAGGTTCTGCAGCATCCGGTCCCGAACCAGCAGACTGAGAGACAGCTTTTTCCATCTGACTGCTGAACACGTCATAGACACCTCACCTCCACTACTGGAACTTTAACATTGTGCACTCCACACTGTACATTAATGCCTCTGTTTTGCACATGTCTCAACCAACTCTGTATATTTTTATATATTTTATTTTATTGTTTACTCTATTTAATTTGTAAAATATGTATACACACACACACACACATAGAAAAACATATTTAGTATACACATCCAGTAATGCATATATATTGTACATATATTTATTAGTCTCAGATTTAGCCATTCTTATATTTTGCTTGTTTTACGTTATTGTATTTTTGCACAACTCTGTTGCTTGTGAAGCTTGCACACAAGAATTTCACTCACATGTACTGTACCAGTGTACCTGCACATGTGATGTGACAATAAAAGTGATTTGATTTGATTTGATTTGATACTTACTCGGGTTTCCAGGGAGAATACCAGAGACATGAAATTGCCTGGAAATATTCCAATTTTGCTTGATTTAATCTATCAAGCGCATTATAATAATATGTACTGATTATTATTCTGTCAATGCAGTGTACACAAGTATATTACAAGTGTACTGTTAGAGATTTTGTAAACTCCATCCATAAACATGCGGTTCAGGTCCTGTGTCAAGCAGTCTCCTTTGAGGCTTAAGAACAAAGCATTATTATGCAGACACTCTTTCCTTGTACTGCAGAGGCCATTCAGAAGTCAGCACATAAATATTTGTGTTACTGTTAGTGACTCACATGCTGTACATACATTATATTTGTTTGGGTTTTCTTTATGGTTGGATATCAAAGTTAACTGGATTCGGTCTTTAATCTTGCTCAGCGGTTACTTAGTTATGCTAACCTGATGCTCTTTTTTTCCTGAAAAGAGTCTTTTCTGACTACACTGAAGTAACTGGGCTGCTCTTGCTCAAAACAGAAGAATATGCAGACCTTTGCATGTGGATCCCCCTAGAGGCCTTAAGATTCAATAGTTACTTTATTTAGCCCAAAAGCTTTTCATCTCTCCGCCCACAGAAAAATGAAATATGTCATTGAACACTGACCTGATCTGACTTTTTCATTTGGAGTCATATAAGGATTTTTAAGTGCTTACACACTGCAAAACCACCTGCCCGTGTATTATTTTCCCTCTGTTGAACTGAGATGTTACCTTTAGAGAAAAAGCAGCTGAGGAGGGCCACCAGTGTCTCGCAGCCTTTGTATGACTCATTAGACGCATTCTAAAAGTGACATATATGAATAATATATATAAAAAGAAATTAGTAATATAAAAAAGTATTTGTAATAATACTAACAATAACTGACTGATGTAGTGTTTTGATTAATGTAATCATCTGAGCGATGACTGTCAGGTGGACACGTGATGCAAACTTTTCACGCAGCAGCTTTGGGAAATTTGCAGCCATCTGAACCTTATTTGAAGTGTATAAACAGTTGCTCAGTGGCACTTCCAGGCTAATCAGAAGATCCTTTCCACACAAGAGACGTTACCTCTAATTCCAGATCTAACAGAGCTATTTACGGATGTCTGTATATTCCCTTTGTTGCCTTATGTTTCCAGTGAAGATCACAATATGCTGACTTATCTAGTCCATCCTGACACTGGTTCAGTTCTCACATTAATCACTACATACAGCTTTATGTATTTGAGAAAACAGCCAGAAACTGGTACATATTGCCACAGACCAGAAGCCTTTAGTCTGGTGATTCCTCTTATATCTGCACACAAAAAAAAAAAGAAAAAGCAGAGAGGGGGCAAGATATGAATCAGATGGATGAGCGAGAGGAGCTTAGCCTGGTGGTTATCGATCCCTTTGCTCCTGGAATGATCCAGAACTCATTTGGACACTTTTCCCCCATCTTTTGTTCAATACACCCTTAAAGGCTTTGAAGACAGTTTGGCCCACTTCGTGTGAAGCTGATAGGATGAGATGCTATCAGTTTGAATAAATCTATTTCAATATGCCACACATTTCCCCTTTGTCAGGCCTCTGCTGACTGAGGAGAAAGGAAGCATTACTGCTGTGATTAAAGATAATATGTTTGTCCGGACAGTCTGTTTAGATGTGCCGTGCATCCGTGTGCGCTTTATTCAGGAAGTGTGTCTCCTGACATGTAAAAGGACGCTTTATATCAGTCGGGACATCAAGTTTTATTAAAGCTCCTAAAAAATGTGTTTGCGGTTCTTAAATATTTATCAGTGATATTAAATATTCATGATGAGATATAACAGCCAAAGTTTAAGTTGGAAAACATCCTTATTAGTAAGCTTTTTTTTTCTGTTGCTAATACACTTGAAAAGGTTTGCACCACATGAACAATGTCAAACAAAGACATTTCCTATAACTGTGAAACTGCTGTGGAGCAAATAAAAGTTGTTCACAGAAATCAGCCCTGTCCCCTGTGATACCAAAACAGCTCTGACTCATGTGGGCACAGACACAGGACCTCCCATGGGAATATGGGCGGTGAGATATCTGTGCATCCCTTTTGTTCTGGCAAATCTCGCGGTCACTTGATCTGATCGGGATCTTTGGAGTCCAAATCAGTACTTCGTGCTTTTTGCGGTGTTCCTGGAGGCAGTACTGAGCGGTGTTTATATGGCGCGCTGGGTCACCCTGCTCCGCTGCCGAGGCAGCTGACACTTGGGGAAGGCACTGCCTTTGCCAGGGTGGGTTAGGTACATGTCAAAAAATAACATCCACATCCACTGCGTTATTTTAGTCACGTTTATAATCAAGAGTAGCACACGGTTAATAACAAATTTGACATGTTAAGAAGCGTGATTGTAAAATATATACTTTAATTAGGCTATTTATTTAATATGAGGGCCAAAAAATGGTCACATAAGGGTGTGAATAATAGAAAAACACCAATAATTGTCATCTTGTTAAGCCACCTCCATAAAACTATTTTCTTCTGCTCATCCAATTTAAGGTTATAGTGGTGGTGGACACCCCAGCTGTCACAGGGCGAGAGGCACGGTACACCCTGGGCAGGACAGCAGTCTGTCGCAGGGCTAATAGAGCAATCCATGCTTTCTCCACACAAATTTCCCAGTCAGCCAGCCAGTATATTAAAACCCACAACCTTCTTGCTGTGAGGTGACAGTGCTAATCACTGCACCACTGTGCCATGTTTCACCCACAGGAAATGTATTTTAAGGTTGTGATACAGCTTGCACATGTAGTTGATTGCTTTTGATAAGGCAGAACTAGAGACATTCCTAGCCATGGATTCTGATGAATGTGATTGTGAAAATCAGTTTTCAGGGACAAACACTGCTGTGTTTTCCAAATGTTTCACACAAAGGCCGCCATCCACATTATTATTAATTCAAGACGAGCATATTGCAGGGGATTATGGGCATCAAAGGGAGTTCATCATTCACAGCCAGAGAGGAATGTGTTTCTTTTGAGAATGAGCAGTCGCCTCGCAGTATCTTCATTAGCGATTGATGAATTACCGTGTGCTGAGTTAACATGCACCTAGCAGCAAATCCTCTCGGTAAAATCAGATGGGATTCTCGCCTCTCTTCGTGAGTCCAATACCACTCTGGCATTTCCTGGAGCGCGGAGAGTCTGGCTGAGAAGAATAGATAGTGTGCATTATAATGAACATGGGCTGACACCGCCTCATCCATCATTTCACCCGGGAAAATTATAGCAGTGCCAGAGAGAGAAGGAGAGAGAGGGACTTTAAAAGAGGGGATGTCTACAGGTCTGACTTCTCCTAGGCTGTCATCGGCTCGTTGTTGTTATTGTTTTTAACTGCTCAATCTGATTTTGCTTTGATTCTTAGGAAGATACTGTCTAGCTGCTGGGCTCCACTTCAGGTTACTGCTTATTAACTTGGCCATCATAGGCCCAGAGCCAAATATTCTAAAGACAATCCATTTTAAATGTCTGCATTTCTAGGCACGTTGCGTGTTGGTCAGTCACTTGATCCATCACTGGTGTAAATATCTAGAAGACAGTAAAAGCATCGCCATCAGATTTTGCATACACATTTCCTCTTAGAGGATGAATCCTAATGACTGAGACGATACCTTTCCTTTTATTAGTGCACCATCGGATTATTGAAAGCCAGGTGATCAACATTTACATTATTAATTGGCTCAGTTATTTTATACATACATTCATATTTCCAAAAAGATGAATCTTACTGTCTTTATTAAATTGTTTAGTGACTTACCTGTGCAGGTATGAATATGTCTTGGAGAGAGGGCAGTGGGCAATCCTGGAGAGTAAGAAAGGGCTGAGGAATGGAAAATCAGTGTACAGGGTACTGATTTTTTAAAAACAAGGCTGATGTGCAGAGTAGTAACTACAGAGGGATAAAACTGAGGAGCCATATCGTGAAGCTATGGGAAGGAGTTGTTGAAGCTCGGTTACAAACAGAGCTGACAGTCAGTTGGCTGAGAAAGAGCACTGCAGATGTGATGTCCGCTTTGAGAGTTTTGATGGAGAAGTATAGAGAAGGTCAGAGGAAGCTGCACTGTCTTTGTGGATCTAGAGAAAGCATATTATAGGGTGCCAAGAGAGGAACTGTGGTACTGCATGAGGAAGTCAGAAGTGGCGATGGTGAGGATGGGGCAGCAAGACAGCGGTGTGGAGTGCAGTAGGACTGACACATGGGTTTAAGCTGGTCTGTGCCCCTTCTTGTTTGCTGGTAATGGACAGGCTGACAGATTAGGTCAGGCAGGAGTTTCTGTGGACTGATGTTTATAGACAACACTGAACTGTAGTGAGAATAGGGAGCAGGTGGAAGAGAGGCTGGAGAGGTGGAGGCATGCACTGGAGAAAAGAGGAATGAAAGTCAGTAGTCAAGTAAGACAGAATATATGTGTGAGTGAAAAGGAGACAGGTGGAAGGGTGCAAGGAGAAGAGGTAGGGAAGGTAAATGAGTTTAAATACCTGGGTTCAACGATCCAAAGCGATAGACAGTGCACAAGATACCCAAAGGAGAGAGTCCAGGCAGGGTGGAGCAGGTGAAGACAAGTATCAGGGGTGATTTGTGACAGAGCGATAACAGCAAAGACTGAAAGGAAAGGTTTACAAGATAATAGAGAGACCTGGTAGGATGTATGGCAGAGATGTGAAGATTGGAAATGAGTCTATCAGAGGGACAGCTCACGTGGGCAATTTGGAGACAAAGTCAGAGAGACGTGGCTGAGATGGAGGCAGATTATTTTATTTTATCATATCAAGGGATGCAGATTTTTTTTGTTTATTTTTGTTTATTTCACTTCTCAGTTGTCATTTTGAGCCCCACTCCATCGTGTAGAACCACCATCATCCATATTTTATTTTCTCTGATTCTTTGGATTAATGCTTTGCTTTCTGTCTAGTGCCAATTTGCAGACATTAGCATGTTAATCATTGTGCTGTTCCTGCTCAGCGTCAGACTGTTACCATTATTATTATGAGCTAGCTTGTGTTAGCATTTAGCTCAAAGTCTCACAGAGACGCCAGCATGGTCGTTGACTCTTCTGTTGTCAGTAGTAAAGCAAATAATTTCAGTAACTGCCACTTACTAATCTTTTAAAGGGTTGCAAAGCTGACGGCCGACTTTTGGGAAAAGGTGGCAGTACAGTACAAACAGGTCACCAGTCCATTACAGGGTTGACAGAGAGAGACAACCATTCATGGTCATTCATTTGCACCTAGAGCTACTTTAAAATCACCAGTTAGTCATTGCATATAGAAAGGTGATGAATGAAAGGAAAAAACAGGATCCTCTGCTCCATCTGTGTGGGAAACTGGAGGATCTGGGAATTTTGTTTGCATGGTTTGGGTCAGATAGTCTCCTTAAAATGAAGGGAATGTGTCATTGTAAAAAATAAAAATAAAATAAAAAAATTAAGTAAATTGCCCTGATTGATTACCTTCATCCCATTATGAAACATCCCTACCCTGATGGAAGTGGTCTCTTCCAGGATGACAATGGCCCCATCAATATTGCACGAGGAGTCACCGAATGGTTTGATGAGCATTAATATGATGTGGATCTTATGCAACCCAGCTGAATGTCCATGGGAGATTTTAGCCTGATGCGTCAGACAGCGCTGCCTACCACCATTCATCAAAGCACCAAATGAGGGAATGTCTTTCATGAGAGTGATCCTCATTCTCCCTCCGCTAGACTTCCAGGAACTTTGGAATCAGAGCCAAACCCCATTAAAGTACTCTGGGACTCATCATCTTACCCATGCAGTTTATTCCTGTTTTTCCTTTAATTTGTCCTCATGTGCGGAACTTTGGACTGTGGAACCATCTACATGTGAGGAAACAGAGCGGCCCTACCTGACCTGCTTGTCTCTTAAACCCACTTTTTTGCAGTGAGGGGACAGCACTGCCTGCATGTTTTAATATTTTTCTGTTTTATTTCGATTTTTTTCCTACTACTAAAGGCAGCACTGTGCCTTTCACCAACAACATCTCTCTGTCCCCTATGAACCCACCATAATTCATCCTGATACCGGCGCCGATCTCCTGATTACCTTTTTTTCTGAATGTGCAATGAGACAAACTTAAATTACACACCGAAAGTCGAATTATTCTTATTATATGCAAGGACACGGGAGACGGTGTATTTGTGTACCTGCGTGTGTGCGTTTTTCATCTCAGAGCTCGAGTGATTCACTCAAGCACGCTGTGAAGACTGTTGTAATGGTGTTTCCGCAGCATATTGATTTCACGATGAGCAGATGATGTCTTTGTAAGATGACTCAAGAGATGGGGAAATTAGATGTTATCGCGCAACAACAGAAGATGAGGAATCATATGGTAGGTTATCTGATTTTTAGAATTACGTCGAGCTGTCACACTCACCGCTGCACAGGGTGTACGCAGCGAGCCTCTAACGATTCAGAGAAGGTGATTAGCACACACAAGTGCGAGACGGTAAACAAAATATAGATTTTAATTTACATTGCAAATAGCAGCTGCAAAGTTATGCAGGGTGGAAGATAGCCCGGAGGTTAGAGCGAGGTCTTTAATCCTCAGCGGCCACTATAGAAATGTGGTTTCGTTGTGGAAGAGTATGGCTGGAGTCATGTGTGGCTTTTTCATGTAGAAAGATTACCACAGATAGTGGATTTGAAGTGACCACGCCAACATTTCCACTTGGCTGCACCCTCTGATGCCACCTGAACAGAATTCAGCAGGAGCCTTCAAGCGCTCTCATACATAATGTATCGCTGAAGGTCTGCTCAGTTCTCATGTTCTCCTAATTCATTTCACAAAGAGAGAACGAGAGAGAGCTCTGCCAGCATACAGAGCACACAGACTGTATCACACGGTAGTGCTTGGCAACACTGATACCAAGTACATACAGGACCAGTATCACTGATACCAAAACCAATATTCTTAACCTATAAAGGAGGCTAAGTGTGTCATGACTTATGAGATGAATCATATCATCAACTTGCAAACTCTGAACAGCTTTCAATGATGACTAAATAACTGTGAGTTTTACTTTCCACAACAATAAGTCGACAAAACACCTTTTAGATTTTCATGTGTTTTGAAACTGGGTTTGTTAGAGACCTGGAATGTAACGTGTCTGTTTCTAAAGCACTTTGGATCAACTTCTGTTCTTTTAAATGTGTCATATGGCTATAAATAAAATAGACGTGACAGCCAACAGAAAAAGGTGCAGGCAGATTTCACAGTGTGTCTTTGAGGTGTATTTTTTTTTTTTCATTTCCAAAAAGGTAATAATTTATTTAAAACAATTAAGTGAGCTATGCTGAACGTAGAGGATAGAAACAACGTAGCAGTTCTGTCATGGTAGTATTGAGCCAGTACCAATACTAGAGTCGGAATAAATACTGAACCACATGAATAAAAGGCAGTGTTGTCATCATTTATCAAAATGAAGACCTTTATTTCCCTGTATATAGCAGAATGTAGGTCTTTTAATGACACCATATAGATTTCCTAGCTGTAATATCTGATTTTTTTTTTTTTTTAATGATTTAGTGTTGATTGCTATTATTGTTTCACCCCACATTTTCAAATCAAATACTCTCTTTGGACTTTATTTTCAAGTTGAAAATAAATCAGCAACTACACAATAGCAACAATGTGCTAACACCCCCTTCTTCCCCCCTTCAACACTTGTAACAGCTTAATCCAGCAGAGTTCTTCACGCTCTTTGTCTTCACATTTCCAAGAAACAAACTGATATTTATTAGCTTAACGCTCAGTGACACGGCTCTGGCCGTGGCCTTCATTTTTTATGTCGCCTCCCCTTATTTTCTTTTGTGGCCGTGATTTGATGTGCTGTGATTGTCTTTTGTTTCTCTTTTGCTCACAGCATAAAATCATTCATGAAAATCAATCCAAACACGACCCGCTCTTCTATTTTTCAAAACGTAGCCTTCCCCTGACCTCAATAAATCGACCGGCGAACGTTAAACATTTCAGTTGGTGCCCTTAAAATGGCCTTTCCACAAACATAGTCCTCCACTAAAAGGGGGGCACTAAGAGCCGCGTGTGTGCATTTGTGAGAGAGAGTGAAAGAGACAGAGTTGTGTGGCAACCACCACTTTTTAGGCTTTTTTTTTTTTATGCTTTTACCAGTAGTGGGATATAATTATGGCCCAGTTCTAATCGTTTTAATTTTGTCCATTCGTTTTCGTTGATTTTATCTTAAAGAGAACAGACTTTTTTTTCTGCCCTTTTATCTGAGAGTCAAATGAAAAAACACAGGATATTTCCGGTGTTCAGAGAAATCATCATGAATTTAATAAATGTGGTTTTAAAGGGAGCTATTTCTGTGAAATTTGGTTGACTGGCTATGGTAAATGGGCTGGGTTTTTTTCACTGTTGCGTAACGATACTTTGGCATACAAACCAGAGCAGCCAGGGATCGAACCACCAATCTTCCAATTAGTAGACATGCCCTAACTCAAGAGAAGTCAGCAGTAAATATGTGCTGTGCAACATGCATGGACAGACTTGTAAAAGGCTTCCAACCCCACCACTTCTAGATCTTATGCAGTGTAGCTCTAAAACCTTAATTATCTTGTTGATTGAAACCTATATCATCATTCACTAAACAAGAAGCTCATGCTTTCCATAGCATCTTATTGTAATTTTCTAACTTTTTCAAGCTCAACGCACACACACATACCACAGCAATGCATCAGCATCCTTTTTCCCTCTTCTTATTTGGCTTTTTACCCTTTATTATGACAGGACAGTTTAGATTTAAGACAAAAGCTGGGAGAGAGAGAGAGAGCAGGAAACAGCCTGGGGCAGATTCACACCCGGGCCTCTGCAATAGCCTTATGGCACATGGGTCATCTGCTCCAGCCAGTGAGCTAAACCGACACCCTCACTTTCAGGCTTTATTGGGCATGACTGCTGCTTTAACTCCAGTCCACCTACTGAGTGTTTCATAGTGCTCAGCAGCACAGTCTGCTCGCAGGCACCAGATATCAACCAGCAGCTGATTGGATTTTAGTTTGTTATCCACATGTAGCATAAAACCTGTGAACACATCTAAGCTTTGTCCAGTGAATGGGCTTCAAACATCGGAGCCTTTAGCAGCTGCTTTTCAAGGGGCAAGCGCTTTAGAGAAACCACACAGAGTGAAAGCTCTGAGCCAAGATGGCGGCCTTGGCAGCATTCAAGTTTAAGTTCAAACAGGTTATGTGCCTTGTGCATCCCAAAAGAGGGAAAGTCGCACGCCTTACTGTCAATACAATGTTTTTTAATGTGGGATCATGAGGAGCTCAGCAAAGCCAATCTGAGACTCTGAGGCAGAAGGTCAAAGCAAGAAAAAAAAGGTTTTTTTGAAGACAAGAGGGCCAAAAAAGGTACTCATACTCTTCCACTTTGTACTTACATGGACTGTACAGTTAAAGCAGGAAAAGGGGATTAGGGAAGACGTTATGACAAGAAATGAAGGCATAACACCACTATCTCTGCTTTCAACTCATATTTCAATGGAACGTAATAATGCACATAAGCTCAGAGAGCACGGGCCAAGCAAAAGAGTTTGAGTTTTACCTCGTAGCAAAAGTCACGTAGTGTACACATGTAAAGTAAAGATGCTGTACATTTTTAGATGTCTTTCTAATGTCTGACATAATTTATATTTGCCTGGTACCTTCTGTTTATGAGAGGAATGAAGCTGGCCTAAAGGGGAGATAAAACGTGTTCGTTTCGGAAACTCTGGGCTTCATCTAGCTTCAGTATATATTTTTACAGGAATCGCATGAAAGTAACATAATTAGTCCATAGCTGTTGTTTAGATCATGGCATGATGTGTTGCTCTTTGAGACCTTTTCGTGTGCCTCACTTTGTCAGACAGGTTCTATTTAAGTGAGGTTTGATGGTAATCAGGCCGGGGCGCGGCAGTGACATTGAACTCAGCTGTCGAAGAAAATAAAATGTGGTTAATTATAGCTAATTTATGATTCAGCAGGGGAAGGGCAAATACTTTTTCCATGTAGGCCCAAGTTGGTTTAGATAGCTTCTGTTTAAATCATCATTTAGAAACTGCATTTTGTATTGACTCGTGCTATTTTTGTCTTATATTAACACTTGTTTGACCATATGAAGCAGTTAAATGTGACACGTCCAAAATACTTAGCTTGGACAAATACTTTTTCACGGCACTGTACTGCCAAAGAGCACAGAGAAGTTAAAACGTGAGCAACATTTGGAGTATAAAGAATAGCTTTTATTATCTGATATATATAAAAAAAAAAAAAAAAAAAAAAAAAAAAAAAACATTCATGGCGACAATGCAGTCGAAACTTGCATTCTTCAAGGGGTTTTTTTTGGGGGGGGGGGGAGGGGGGATTCTGCTTCAGACTGTGGATATCAGAGTGGGTTATGGGGGTGTAGAGGAGCAAATGAAAGGCTGGGAAATCATGGAGAAAACACACACACACACACACACACACACACACACACACACACACTGAGACATGTGAGAAGGAGAAAGGCAGGTCTTTTGGCCACTTGTGGCCTTCGTAACCCAGGCACAAATCATAGAGGGACATGGCAATTGGAGTGACAGATGAACAATGCTCCCCTTTTCCAGCCCCCTGTGAACAGGCCCATCCATCACAGCGGGGGAGATTAATTCAATTCATCAGTGTTTTGTCTCCATGGGCCCCCTAATGCCACCTGATATTGCTCAAAGGGGACTTATAAATGTTTGTGGATTTGATGTGAGCTTTGCTGCTTGACACAGAATTAAAACATTACTCTTTACTCGTAGCAGTACACAGTTTTTGCCAACAGCCTGCCATCCACCTCTGCCATAATTCTGATCAAGATTAATTCTTATGAAGACAAAATTGTTTGCCAAAGGCGGCCAACAAGAACATTAAGTAGAGTTTGCAAAGAGAGGGGGGCTTTAGTAATGGAAGATTGATGGTTGCAAAAGAAAACACAGGTCAGGTAGATTTTATTAAGGCATTCAAGATGTACAGCACCTTGAGGCATGTTGGCACGAGACTGCCTAAGCTCATTTACACAATGACCAATTTGTCCTCTACAAGAATGGGCGTTTTTGTCTCTGCTGGCCAGCAAACACATTCACAAAGATCTTAATAGAGGCAGAAGCAATGTTTGTGTTAAATTAAAAAAATAAAATTTAAATTAGGCTTTAACGGTGCATAAACACAAAGCGCTTAACGGCAGACTTTGAGTCATGAGGCTTATGGACATGCAGCACAACAGAAAATGTCTGCGGTTCAGACATTACCATATGTAACAGAGTATAAGCTCACAGTGCAACAGCATGACTGCAATTGTGCAGAAGCAGTTCTTATAGTTAAACAGCTCAAGCCTTATCCAAAAATTGTGTTAGTGATGACACCCAGTGGCTGCAAGATGCACAACAAGCACAAGTGACTTTTTATTTTTTTTTAAATAAAAGGAAATGCTCAGTTGTGGTCTGAAAAGGCTTCTCTCAAAATGCAGTTCATTACAGTTGAATAGTATCGCTGTGGAGATGCCCGCCTTGTGCATGTGTTACAGAATTGGCATTGATCTGTAGTGCGTACATAAAAACCCAAGTTCAGGTTTACAAATATCTTGCAGGTTCTATTTTTTTTTTTCCCTTTCCATAAATTGTGGTACAGAAATGTAAAGTAGGAGGCCCAGTGCTTAGCAAGAATTGCTGCAAGTTTTCATGGCATAGATTCATCAAGTTATCGGAAATACTCCTTGAAGACCAACATGAGGGTATCACAGTCTCGCAGCAGCTGAAAGTAGCTCAGCTGACAAGCAGTTAAAGTGTACCTAACAAAGTGGCATGTGCATGTGATACATGGTGACGATTAAACATGTGCAGCATGTGGGCTAAAGAATGATTTTTAGAGCCTGGAAAAAGCAGACAGTGGTTTGGGGACCACCATATCACTTTCATTATATGTAATCATATTGCTTTTTATAGACTTCATCACTGCCTCATTTTTAGGCACCTAGTGTGAACAAGTAACACCGAATCAGTCAAGACTTACAAAACAGAGCAGCGTGTTGCAAACATAATCCACAAACAATTGAAATTAGACAAGGACTTGTGGGAGTTACTACAAAACATTTCCTTTATTTAAGCATAACCCTCCTTCTGAGCCTGATAGTAGATTCTGCCTCCTCTCCAGACACACAGGTAGTAGGCCGTGCTCAGCAATCCCACTACAGACACCAGCAGGATGGCTACTACCAGGGCAATTTTCCACACTGCTGATCCTTCGGCTTTTTTGAAGTCTAACAAAGCAGAAGTGTCACAAATCAAATCTTAAGTGTGCAGGATGACCAAAAGAGGTCATGATTAATGCTGTTAGCGATCGTGTTAAAGGTATGAAACCTTAACCCACCTTGTTCCCTCACAAGAAATTGTTCTGGGGTAGTTGATTTTATCTGGTCCTTGGCTTCCAGTGTTCCGGCAACTTCTGATGAACTTTCAGGCATGCCATCCTGGACTGCTAGAAACTGTCCATCAGCATCAACATACTGTGGATTCTCAGTGATAAGCCACTCTTCCTGGGTGTACTGAAGCATGGCTGCAAGTAGATACTCAAAAATATAAGCCAATTTATCAGATCCTAACCCAACAGCATGCTGCTGTTTTCTTACCTGAATGACCACCAGACACGGCCAAAAGGGCCAAAAACACACACCAAAGCACAAACATGATCACAGAAGCTCACAACCAGCTTTCCCTTGGCTTTTTTAATGCAGCCACCTTATCTACAGAAGTGACATCAGCTGTGTTGTCCTGACTCAATCAAGGCAAATTACAGCAACTGAGCTCTCAAATCACATGCTTCGGTGTCCTTTAGAGAGCCCCCCCTTTCAGTAGTTAAACTACACCTCTTTCATCAGAAAGTGACAGTCAGTCATACAGAAATTGACCACACAAAGAGCAAGTTGTTATGCTGCCACTTGAAACAGCAGAGAAGAGTGTTCTTCCAGGAAGTGCATCGTAAAATCCAATATTTTGTCTGAAGTTCAGAGGTGGATACTCGGAGAACGTTAAAGCCATAAATATAAATAACTTGAGAAGCAGGTGTGATGAGATTAAAGCAATCACTGAAACAAACCATGAACAGACACAGATCATTTATTTCGTTACAGCTTTGGTACAGAATAACAGGACTGCTTAATATCAGATATCCACTCTAATGAATGGAGCTTTAACATTCATCACACTCCATATTGTGAACTACAGTAAACGAAAGTTTGAGGTTTGACCTTTTATTTTTTTGTCAGTTAAGGCTGAAACTGTGACTCATTATTCCCGCTTGTAACACACAGTCACACAAATCACACATACATTTTAAAGAACCCCCCCCCCCCCCTCCTTTTTTTGCAGCATGCAAATCAGAAATGTTGAAACTGAATACGAGCATTTTCACAAGGGTGGCACCGGTACACTTTGTAATCAAGGCAGGCATTTTGACATGTCACAACAGGAAAAGCACTGGTGTAATCGATGACATCAATATGTCATTCAAGTGTCCCGATTCCCTTTAGCACAGCTGATCAGTACATTAACTGCAAGCAGACTTCAGAGCCTCTATGCTTCCTGCTATTACAAATGAAAATAAGACTAAAATCAGGCTGAAAAACACCACAAAGTAAACGTGCTTACAATAAGATGATAACATTAAATACTGCACATCCTGGAGATTTGAGTATGTGTTTTAATGGAAACCCCCCCTCAAACAAAGCAAAGCAGTGCTTAGGTGATCTTGTGACTGGCATCACTTCTTTGTGTCACCACATGAAACATCACAGGCTTTTCCCTCACTGACAAAAATAAAACAGCGTGACACAAACATGTTAAACAAAGGTTATTGCTGATGGCCTTTACCTCAGTGTTTCAGCTAAAAAAGTGACATCTAATCAAAGTATCGTGCTACATTTTCATCAAAATTTGTGCGCACTCACGAGACGGGAAAACGATGTCCATTTACTGGCAAGTTACTTTTTCCCTTGCATAGTTCAGCATGAGATTCAGCACACGTCTCTTGACGTCTCAAAGAACTGCTTGTAAGCACAGAGTATCTGCATATTTCTGAATCACTTAAAACGTTTTTAGCAAATCTATTACACTGGCCCTTTGGAAAGTGATCATTCAAAGTCTGATCAATCAGTTTAATCTGAGGCCTACAGGAATCAACACTCTTGGTGCCAGAGAGACATGTAGTTATAGATCTAACATCTTCAGACTGCAGTAAATTACACTGTAGTCCACACTGATCTGGTACTGTATACACAGATGGTTGTAAAGAATGCTTTCACTGACCTTCCAAGTAAGAAAACCCTTTCAAAAAAGGACAAAAATAAAGTCAAACTTTAAGTTGGCAATGAATAACAGAATGGCTTTTTGGCCTGTCATTACAGTACCGCTGAATATGGCTAATAAATACAGCAAGTGAAGCCTCAGAGTAACAGTTCACATTGTGCTGTGTCTCTATAAGATAACAGGAGTATGGTAAAAATATATATATGTATACCGCTCCCAAAGAGCAGAGGTTCACTGTACTATGTAAAGTACTTTTTTTTAACCCATCATACCCATTTAAATATTTTGCTGTCACCACCCAGATCGCCCCTGAGAGTTTTAAATTCCCCAAAAGGGATATTTCACACAGTCGGTTTTCACTTCTTATCTATCTTAACTAATGTAGTACATTTCATAGTTCTGCAATTAAAAAAAAACCTACAGTATTATAGTTTATCTGACTAACTGTGGACTAATCTCATTTCATGGATCCCTTCTTTACACATCAGCAATGGTCTGCACAGACAGACTGGACTCCTGCTCAGTTAGAAGGGGGACAGTCTGTGATCCCTCCTTATTTGTGCTTCTCTTCATCACCGTAGACCTTCCGAAGGCTGGAGTCCAGCAGGTAATCCACTGACCTGCAGAGAACATGGGAGTGAAAATGCTTTTATTTACCATGAAATTATTTCTGTTCCAGTTCCTAAGCAGAAGTGCTGCAAAGAACACTTCTGCTTTCAACGGCTGCTGTTATGCAACGTTTTATCAGTGAGTGATAGCGGCTGAATTTGCTTATAAAGGGAAGGTAGTTGTACATGTAATATTGTGCAGCACCCATATTCTAAAACAATTTTTTTGTTATAAACAATACACACGGACTTAAAACCAGGGACATTAACTATACTGTGGTATATTTGAGCAATTGCCAGCATTTTGGATAAATAACCTCTCTTATTTTCTCTCTTATTTTAACTTACTGAGATTCTTATTCTGTTCTGCTGTATTTTATTTAGGTTTTTACTAATGAGATCCTTTCCTTTATGTTAATCTATTTTTTCTGTTTTAATCAAGTTCTTTATTTGGGGAATCAACCTGGGTAGTGTCAGAAAGGATGAGATTGCCCTTACAAGTGGTGGGGCTTCCCCCCAAGGGAGGGACTCTTTCATTATAGACAAGCTGAAGACATTAGTTGGGGAGGGACTCAGACCAGAGTGGTACTCCTCTGCACCTACGGGGGGAAGTTAAGGTTGTTGTAGAATCAGGCCAGGATGGCTCCCGTATGCTAGATGAGGTGTTTCAGGCATGTCCACCTGAGGATCCTCCTGGAGGTGGTGGCCTCGGAGAGTTGGTGTGAGCAACTCCGCTCAGACTGCTGCACCCGAGACCAAGTAACTATCAGAAAATAGATGGATATTTAAGGCTCTTTTTTTTAAACTTTGTGTTTAATGTTTTGGTTGTAACAAAGAAATTCCCCAAATTTTGGGATAAAATTAATCACCAATTAATATTCCTCTTTTTTTTTTTTTATTAATGACCACTATACATTGTGCTTAGGGTGGTGTAAACTTTTCAGGCTTCATCAACAAGGGATGATATAAAACATTTCAGCTCTTTAAACTAAAAGCTTTAAACTAATTAGGTGTCAATTTTACAAATATTTCTGAATTTTTAGCATGACTTTTTTTGTATTTTTTGCTTGTTTTTTTAGGTATTTTAAGGAATACATCTAGCATTATTCTACTCCCATGAAAAAACAAGCAATGCATTTCTTCTTTCATTTGTCTCACATGTCTCAAAACACCTGGGCCCTGTATATTTTATCCTTTATTTAAGTAGCAGTGAATAGGACATTTGTTGGGGAAAGACAAATCCCATGAAGACATAATACTGCTGAGCCACTAAATGTGTTACAGTAGAAACATTTGAAAAATCATGTTAAAAACAATCTATTTAAACATATACAACACAGGCTTTAATAAGATTTAATATGATGTCAGTCCGGGAAGGCTATCCACAAGGTTTAGGAGTGCGTTTATCATTCTTCCACAAGCCCACTTGTGAGGTGTTGGAAGATCCATGTTTTATGGACCTTGCTTTGTGCACTGGTATGCAGTCATGTTGGAACAGGAAGTGCCATTGAATTCAATGATTTGGATGAGTGAGTGAATATACTGTAACTTGTGCTTACCTGTCTATTGGAGTGATGATGAAGGGGATTGTAGAGAGACCTATAGCAGTGGTGGTCCACTTGCGGACAGGTAATGGCCACCTCGTGGTCCTTCCTAACAGGTACAGCGACGCGGCACACACACGGTTAATGGTAAACCCTGGGATGATCACGGATGCAAGAGCCTGCCACACAAATGTGTCCACCACTGCCACAGCAACCCTTGTTGTCCTCTCTGGGTTGTCCCCATGGGCCTTGAGACACAGTTGGATATTTGGAAAAATGAGGGTTGTCACAACTGTTGTGGTCAGGTTTTAAACACAGTTAATGATGAAAGTTTCAAGAAGCAGTGAAGGGGATAAGCAAGTTTAGCTGGACTTTTCAATTGAACCAAAAGCTACAAGCAGCAATATGAAAAATGCATTCTCTTTTAGTCTGAAGATCACTTGTAACACCTTTTGCAAAAAATGAAGAAAAAAGTTTCCATTCATTTATTTTAAACTATGATCAAATTCAATTTTGCAGTTGCAACTATGAGGTGTTACAAGGAATGCACAGTCTCCCTAGATCTCGTATTAGGTTGACATCATGACACATAGACATTTATTGAGATAGTAAATGTTTGCTTACAGCTGTGCCAAATGGTTATAAGAGGAAAAAAAGGTGCGCCAAGTCTATGTCCCAAGTTTGGTTTAGCAAATCAGTGGGACAAATTTCAGAATTTTTTGCCTTGAGGTTCAAGAAGAAAAAAGAATACAAAGAAAGAACAATAAGAGGAAAGTAGAAACATGTCTGTGTTTCTTTATGATCCTTTCAGATAGTGGACACTTGTGGGGCTTATAACCCATTAAAAAAAAATATATTTACTTGCCAGTTTTAGTATGTAAAAGTCAAACTGTTCAAATAAAAACACTTATAAAGCACCATGTCTCAAGATCAAATCCATTCCAGGGATCTCGGATCAACTAAGGTCTTTTTCACACCTATGGTTCATTTATTATGGTCCAATTTAGATGATGAGTTTGCAAACTTGTAGCTTTTCTCCGTGGTTTGGTTTCTGTTCACACAGAAAAATCCAAGGGAACTCCAATCAAACTAACATGTGTTACTACAAACCAAGTGAGAATGTCCAGTCTGCTTATTGGCCAGATGTATCTGGGGCGGGAGGAATAAAAGTAAATACAGGAAAGAAAGTGTTGTGTTCTGGACTATTGGAGAACATGAGCGAATTTACATTCATTTTCACAGCTAGTTGCAAGCCTGTACAGACCTTTGCACATCTAAAGTACCATGCTGGATCCTGAGCACATGTGACTAGGGGTTGCTTTTTTACGCACAAACTTGCAATGTACACCTGGTATTTGGTAAATTTCGAAGTCAGACAAACACAAATGAATCTCAGCAAGGGGGAAAACGAAATAGAATTCAACTTAAAGTCACTAAAAGCTAAGATGTATTTAAACCCTTTCCTTGTTACATAAAAATGAAAATGTACCCTATAAGGTTTATTAATGAAGATACAATAAACTAATGGCAATATCTTACCACAGCTGCTTTCTTCCCTTTGTCCACGGCATCAGCAGTAACATATGCAGTGGCCACAGCATAGCTGCCCCATACCAAGCTCACTGGCACAAGAGCACGAAAGGCCTCCCCGACTTCGTTGGCATACCCTGTGGGAACAGAGAAATAAATGCATTCTAAGTCTGCTTTACATACACAATAGCCTATCAGGTGCTGAAGCTCCAGAGCAGAAAGCTAATTAACAGTTCTAAACTTTTATTCATGATAATAAATTTATGATATTCAAAATAGAGGATCTCTGCAGTATTTATTTATAAGCTAGATCGCAGGACAAGATACAAATCCTGAAACGAAGGGGCTAATAAACAGCTGTATCTCTTTCCATTTCCATTCCAATGATGGTGGAATGACTTACACTTCCTAGATCTTTTATTAAGAAGTCACCTGCGCCATATCCCATAGTACATGAACATCACTGGTACAATTAACACCAGTCACACAGGAGCATTATCTTTGGTTCAGTGACAACAGAACCAGTGGAGCGTGGTGGAGTCAAATTCTGCTGCCGCTGTATGATTACATCAAGGGTACTGCGGGCAAAACTGAAGCTACTGTTCAAGCACTGCCAACATGTCTGTCACAAGCTTTGTGTTTTAACACATCAAAAATCAGCTAAATCCCATGTAATCAAAAATAGTCTGAGTATACACGATGTAGTGCTTGTTTTTGTCTCGACCACATGTCACATAAAACTAAAAGAAAGAGCAGTCAGAGTAGCAACAACTGTATACAAAAGACAGAGGTTACCGAATACCAAGCGATTGATTGAAGTATAGGCAAACATCATGGATTTTCTAATGTTACGATTGGTGACAAAGAACGTAGGCCACAAGATGACCTTCTACAAAAACCAGCCATAGCAAAAGTTGATGAACTGGAATAAATGCCTTGCAGTCTGAACCAGTTCCAAACACACCCGACAGTGATCACATCATAATAGAAATGAAAATCAGTCTAAACTGCAACACTTCAAGTATATGCACAATTGGTTTGGCTGCAGCTTTTAACATAGCTCACACTGGTTTTCAGTCATTTCAAGGTTGTTTTGGGTTTTGTTTTTTGACAATATCAACACAATTCCACCTTCTTAACCTGTTCCACCTACTAAATTTGCTTTCCTGCTACTTCCTCCACTTACCCAAACTGAAAATGACTGTTTTGACAATCCAGGACTTGCTGAGGCACAGGTGCAAGGAGACACACTGAGACTGCAGTGAGATATCTAAAAAATAACTCAAACTGTCATTTTTCACAACTCATCTCTGTGTATTTTGCCATTTTGATTCTGTCTCCTAAGGTTTAAAGGGGAGAGAGACCATTTGACTTCAGCATCAGCACACAGTTCAAGAGCGTGCATCTCTTATGGTATGGGGGTACATTACTGCCTATAGAACTGGCAGCTGGCACATCTGGAAAAGCATTACCAATGCTGAAAGGTTTTAGAGCAACATGCTCCCATCCAGACAGTGCTTGCATACTTCAGCAGGACTATACTAAACCACAAACTGTGTCTATTACAGCAGAATGGCTTCATAGTCAAATAGTCCAGGTGCTGAACTGGCCTGCCTGCAGTCCAGATTTTCTTCCAACTGAAAAGACAATTAATGCATCATGAAACGAAAAATACAGCAAAGAAGACCCAGGACTGCTGAGCATCTAGAGTCCTATATCAGACAAGGACAGAACAATATTCCTCTCCCAAAAGTCAAGCAACTGGTTTCCTCAGTTCCCAGACATTTATGGACTATTGTTACAAGAAGGGGGGATGCTACACAGCAGTAATCATGGCTACGTCCCAAACTCACAGATTTCATCACATGGTACACTTTTTCATTTTAAATATTTGACGGTTACTGCCCAGATCAGCTACTGGATTTGGACCAGAAGGTGAGGGTAACATTAACCAAAAGATAAGAGCCCTTCTTTTTTCTACAGTGCATGCCATCAAATGGTGTACTGATGAGGTAATCTAAGAAAGCACTGTCTAATAAGAAAATATGCCATGACTGCTGTTTGCCTAGCAAGACAGGAACGTTAGTTAGAGAGATTGGGTGTGTTTTATGTGCTCACAAGATAAGATAAGCAGCAGAGATAAGGACCACAAATGCTGAAAAAGATAGCAGGACGTGAGTGATAAAAGTGACGTTTAGAGATTTCCATGAACAATTAGTGAGTGCTCACGTATGCAGCGGGGCAATTCTGCTGCATTATTTATTAGCATCAGATTATAAAAGTAAATTGGTATTAATCTACAAGCACATCAGACAAGCCACTGTCTCTTCTAATGCCATCCACCAATAAATAGCCTCCCGTGTTTCACTGCCAAAACACTTTGATTTGGGGGGAAAAAAGTGCGCCATTCAATGCTTTGTGGTAACATGCTCAAAATATCTCTAAAACAACCAAACGTAAGGAATTTAGGTAATCTCAAAGGTCATTAATGGATCTTCCTACTAATTTAACTGATTATTTTTGTTATAATTAAAATCAGTTAAGTTTGAGTTGGATAACCACCACCTGGCAATTTCATCGCAGTATGGAGACATGTAATATTAATAATAATTTCATGTAGAAATGTGTAATGTTTCTTAACCTCCTAAGACCCGAACTCTTCCACAGCATGCATTTTTAAGTTCTCTTTGATATTTGGCCATATTGAGGCCCGATGAATGTAAAAACAAAGAATTACCAGATTTTTTTTTTTTACCCGATTTTTGTTTCTAAGAAAAATGAGATCCACATATGCAGATATTCATTTAAAATTTCGATAGAACAGTAGCAGTATAATGTCCTCGTGAGTGGATATCAGGCCCTTGTAGAGCAAAATTGAGTACTTTGTCTAAATGACCCAAAATGTGATGTCCACATATGTGGACGCCAGGTCCTAGGGGGTTAATGTACAGAATAATATAGCTGGAAAACAAAAAACTGATGGTTAATATTTTTAGGTCACCCTCGTGCTGCCAAAACAGCTCGGACCTGACCTCAGGGGGTGTCCTGTATTTTGTCACCAGGAAATTATCAGCAGATCCTTTGTGTCCAGCAGGTTACTCTGCCCGTTCACCTTGGGAGCTTGGGGAATCTGGACGCTGGGACAGTATCCGTCTCTGTTATTCACGTTCCAGTCAACCCTCAGGTTTTTGTCAGGTGGAGGACTGCTTTTGCCATGGCATGCTTGACCTTCAGTGCTTTTCAGTTAAAGTCAAAGTAGCATCCACATGAATACCGGCACACATCGTAATAAGATCATTATTGCAGCTGAATTAACATGTAGGTGCTTTCACTGTTGCGGCATATTGACACATACAAAAATGACAGGAATGCACATTACGCCGCATACACACTGCTACTACCGTGTTACTGCTGCCTAGTATATGTTATGAAAGCTGAGGAGGCATGTAGCCTGTGGGAACAGCTGCAGAGTTGATGCCCTTCAGGACTGGTTGCTGCTCGCGCCCTCCCTCGCTGTAATAGCTGGTAGAGATGGGGAAGTAAAGGGAGAAATACACTAACCTTTCATAGGATCACGCCTGGCCGTTTCTCAGTGGTTGAGTCACTGTCTCAACTTGCTCGTCAACTGCCTTCACTGAGTGATTTTAAGGGCTAACCGGGACAACTTCACGCCGTGGAGTTAGTAGCGCACTGCGTCTTACATAACAGTGTGGAAACAAAACCGCGACACTGCCGAGCATACCTTCAATGCTTCAAAATTATACCATGCAGTAGTAAAACGACCTTGAACAGGCAACTTTACTATAAATAGATATTGAGGAGAGTGGTTGGCTGCCTTTGCTAACTCCGAGCTAGCTAGCATTTGGTCCACACTCTGTCCTGGCAGTGAATTTAGCGCAAGTAACCAGAAACCAATTAAACAACACATACCCAGGAAACGGACCCACGTATCTCGATAAATATCCACCGTTTTCTCCAGCTGTTCTTTAGTGGGATCCATGGTTTCCTGCCTTCCTTCACACCATCCCCCGCTGCCAAACTCTGAGAGGGGGCGTGGTCTCTTTTACAACATCCACTCCGCCGACCAATCTGCTGTGCCTGCGAGCCAACACAGGGCGGCAGCAACATATTACAGTGTAGGTTTTCAGGATTTTCCAAGCGATCGCAGAAGGTAATAAAATGTGACATTGTCAGACTGTATGCCACCGACTGGCTGGACAGCGGCGTTTGTAATGGAAAACCATTCGAGGTTGGCGTATCGATCCGAGTAGGTACTATCGGAAAAGGGTCTGCAGATTATCATGACCTGGATGACTAAGAACCTACAAACGTGGCAGTGTTTCCCAAAGTGTAGGCCGTAAAGGTACTGCATGTGTGCAGTAGTAATAACAGAAATCTAGTTTGAAACTACTCACAAGTTACATATGGGGGGAGGGGGGGGGGGTGTCACACATTGACCTCAACACTTATAATTGGGTATAGTGGGCATATAACAATCATTAGCAATTTATAGCCAGGTTACCAAGCAGCCTGTTTTTTTTCTTAATTAAGTATTGTTCATAAATTTACATGCACAGACCTGCTGTGTATGCTGGCTGCCTTAAATGGAAAGCCAGTAAATGCAAAGACTCCCCACACCCAGGACACCACCTGTTTACCTTCAGGGAAGAGATATTGGACCATTAAAACCTGAAAAAACAGACTAAAAAGCAGCTTCTACCCCAGGGCTTTGTCACACATTAGGAGGACATGGGAACAGAAAAGGGAAAGACGACAAAAGGACACACACAAACACACATAAACACGGGCAGAAGTTGTCAGGTCACCAGTTCACCTCCTAAATCTACTAACCTTTACATGTGCTTTTGTGCTAGAAATGGAATGTCCACTGAAGACTGAACATACTTAATCTCTACGCCTTGCCATTGATCCCCTTGTGCCTTCATCTAGACATCTAGACAAGAGACATTTACTTGACCACACTCTCACATGCTCTGTACCTACGTCACCATCCCTGACAGCTGTAGCTTGGCCCATAAGAGGGAAAATCATAAGAATGTGTTACTTTGCAAAATGTACGTAGGGTTCCTAAATCACATATGGCACTGAGGACATTTCTTTTGAATACTTTTTAATAATCCCTTTAAAACCAAGTTAATGCTGAAAGTACAAACATCACTAGTGTCACATAACTTTGCCGACATGTGGTCAACAGCAATGTTTTAATGTTCTTCGTTATTAAACATTCGCACATGAATAAGTGACGTCATATTCAGTACTTACCTTTGACAGTTCGGCTGCTCCCTTCTGCCGTATTTTGCGGCAAAATTATCCACACCCACCGCCGCGCTATGAATTGTGGGATATATGGGACCACGAAGCGTGCACCGGACCACGCTTGATATTTGGGGAAATCGACGGCGCATTTGGAGTATGCATTTCAAGTACACTTCGAATTGGGACAGCCGTCGTCGCGTGGCGGTGACGTAACCGCACTTAAAATGCGTACTTCAAGCGTGCAGACCCTGAAATGGGACACAGCGAATGACAGGACTTCTGTCAGGACTTCCGGTTAAGTGAATGCTGGTGCGCCTGGCTGCCGCTGCTCACCTGTTATTATTATTATTATCATTATTTTTATTATAATTTTTTCAGTTGCTGACAACAATTTGAATCAAGTATCTAAGGTGCAACCCTGTTTTGACTTGTTTTTGCAATATTTGCAGGTTTCTATTTGTCACAGGGTGGAATGGACAAGTTTAACTTGGTGTTTTTATTTCCTTGCATGTAGTGCTGTGTTTTGTTCTTTGATCTTTTATTAGCTTGTAGTGTTTTATCTTGTGGGGTTATTGCATGCTTTTTGTTTTCTAATATGTGATTTGTTCCGGGGGGATGCACCACCACCACCCTCCTGATCATTAACCTGACACACCTGGGACCAATCAGAGGCAGCGGGATGGTGCCTTATGTCCCTGGGACGGTGAGACCATGGCTACACGTGTGAAGCACAGCACAGTGGCAGGCAGAGTTAGGAGCTCTGCCCATCCGGGGTAAGTCCTGATCAATCCCATCTAAGACAAATCGGTGAGATACAAAGAATGGTGACTGCCGCTGCCCCTCTCTCCTTTTTAGTTAGCAACAGAACGAAGAGGCAGACAGGACAGCGACAATTCTGCCGGTTTCTGAGCCGTTTGGACTTTTATGGGATTTTATCTTCGTGGCTGAGGCCATTGGATTTTAGCTGTATTATTTTAATGTTTTTAACTTTAACCTTGCCTGGTTCACCTCATATCTCTCAGACTGCACTCAGTTTATCCAATTTAAATCCCACTCTTCAAGTCTCTATCCTGTTTCTGCTGGTGTGCCCCAAGGTTCAGTATTAGGGGCCTCTTTTATTCATTATTTACATGCTCCCTCTTGGTCATATATTTTCCGAAAATATAATATAAAATTTTCACTGTTATGCCGATGACACCCAGCTCTACATTTCTTCTAAACCCAATTCATCCCTCCCACCTACCTCCCTCTCAAACTGACTTATTGAGATTCGATCTTGGTTCTCCTCCAGTTTTCTTAAACTTAAAAGTAATGAAACTGAAGTTTTACTTGTTGGTACAGCCTCTATCTTAACCAAATCCCACAGTTTTTCCATTAACATTGAAAGTTATCCCACCCTTCCCTCCCTCAGTTTAAGAGTCTGGGTGTCATACTTGATAATACTCTTTCATTCCAGTCTCACATTAATTACATAACCTGGTCTGCATACTGCCACTTACGTAATATTAACCGACTCCGTCCCTTCCTTACTCCCCATGCTGCTGCCATCCTTGTCCATAGTCTTATTACGTCCTATACTGATTACTGCAATTCCCTCTTGTTTGGTCTCCCTAAAAGGTCCCTTCATAAACTCCAACTTCATCAAAATTCTGCAGCTCGGGTCATAACTTGCACTCCGTCAAGAGCTCATATTACCCCAGCTCTTCAGCAGCGTCACTGGTTGCCCATAGAAGCCAGGATAAACTTTAAAATCTTACTTCTCACGTACAAGTGTATCCATAAATCTGCTCCTTCCTCTTTGTGTGACCTGCTTCATATCGCCACTGTTTCCCGCCCTCTCAGATCCTCATCTGCTATTCATCTTATTGTTCCGTCCGCACGTCTTAACACTATGGGGAACAGAGCCTTCAGTCGCTCTGCTGCTCCGCTCAGTTTCCCAGCAATCAAGATTCTCAAGTAAGTTGTCTGTAAAGAGGCAAGAAGCAGCTGCAGAGCTTGCTGCTACTGAAGCAACTCTGAAGATTATGGAGGAAATGGAAAGTGAAAGAAAGACACTTGAAATCCTTGAAGCAGAGAATGCTGAGAAACAGAAGGCATTAGAGCAAAAGCGAAGGGAGCTTGAAAGGCTAGAAACAGTAAAGAGAATGAATGGTGCTAAAGCACGTCTGAAAGTGTAAAATGAAGAAGGAAACTCAGATGAAGAAATATCAGACTTGCATGAAAGGAGCAAACGGAGAAATGCTACATCTAAACCGATGAATCAGTTTGCACATTCGCAACTTAATGCAAATGCAGAGACGTTTTATATGTCACAAGCCACCTCAAGGTCACGACCAAGAGAATGCAAACAGGAACATAGTACCACAACATTGGCCCAAGCTCTAGCTGATTCCATTCACATAAGTCGCCTACCAGTACCAGAACCTACAGTCTTCAACGGAGACCCTCTCAAGTACAAGGATTGGAAAATGTTGTTTCAAATGCTGATAGACAGAAAGAACATCCCAGTGACTGAGAAAATTTACTATCTTCGCAATTATTTTGGAGGACCGGCGAGAAAGGCTGTTGAGAGTTATTTTCTGTTGGGAACAGAGCTTGCTTATTACTCAGCATGGAACACTTTGGAGGAAAGATACGGAAGTTCATTTATAAACGCCAAAGCTTTCAGAGATAAGTTGACATCATTGCCAAAGACTGGTAGCAAGGATAACATTGAACTTCGAGAATTTTCAGATTTTCTCAGAGGATGTGAAGCGGCCATGCTTCAGGTTAAAAGTCTTGAAGTTTTGAATGACTGCAATGAGAATCAGAGAATGCTAAGGAAGCTACCTGATTGGTTGAAAGCAAGATGGAATTGGAAGGTCATTGAAATTGAAGAGCAAGATGGTTCTTTCCCAACATTCAGCAACTTTGTTGACTTCATTGCGAGAGAAGCCAAGATTGCGTGCAATTCAGTAACATCGCTTCATGCACTCAAAGCAGGTGACTCAGAGAAAACGAAATCTCCCAAGTCAAGAAGTGTTGGAGCAAAGGTGCTAGTGAGTGCTGCAGAAGAGACGCCTGACACAAAAAAATGTGTGTTTTGTGAAAACCCAAATCATAGCATTCACACATGTAGGAAGTTTATGGACAAGGTCTTGAGTGAAAGAGTCAAGTTTATGCAGACCAAGGGACTGCGCTTTGGATGTCTAGGCTTTGGACACCAATCAAAGAAATGTGAAAAGAGAAAGATGTGTGACACACGTAAAGGGAAACACCCGACATGTTTGCATGAAGAACGAGACAAAAACTCAAGGAAAAGGAAAGAAAAGGAAAGTGACAAGGAACCACAAATGAAAGACATGGAAGACAATAAAGAGAGTAGAGAAACCAAACCCAAGGAAGCACCAAGTGAAGCGATATCAAACCATGTGATTCAAAGTGACAGAAGTAATCTCACATCTACAAACATTCAAGTTTGGTTATCCACAACAAGCAATCCTGAACATGAGATTCTTCTCTATGCTCTTCTTGATAGCCAAAGCAACATGACATTCATCTTGAAAGAGAAGGCAGATGCTCTGGATGCAGAGAAGAAATGTGTGCAGTTAAAGCCCCCGCAGTTAAAGATACTTTAGTACCAATTCAAAGGCTGTCTGGATTACAGGTCAGAGGTTTCTATTCTTCAAGGAGAATCCCTCTTTCTGTGACATACACAAGAGAGTTTATTCCTACAAATTTGAGTCATATTCCCACACAAAGAACAGCATGAGCGTGGCCACACCTAGAGCACATGGCTGAAGAAATTGCTCCACTGATTAAATGTGAAGTAGGCCTGCTCATTGGTTACAATTGTTCACAAGTGCTGGTACCCAGAGAAGTTGTGGCAGGAAAAGATAATGAGCCTTTTGTCCAAAGAACAGACCTTGGCTGGACAATAGTTGGAGGAACTAATCCATGTGTTAACTATGGGGACGCTATAGGATGTAGCCACAAGATCATTGTCAAGGACCCAATTAGTTGGTCAAAGAAGACCGAACAGAACAAATGTGGATAGAACAAATAGACTCTATCGACTCAATCCCCCCCTGGATGAGAAGGGTGTTCTTAGAGTGGGAGGTAGATTAGAGCGTTCAACATTGCATCCACACGTCAAGCACCCAGTCGTCTTACCAAAGACTTGCCATATCACAAAGTTACTGATTGATCACTATCATCAGCAAGTGAAACATCAAGGATGGGGCATGACGATAAATGAGCTGAGATCGAATGGAATATGGATACTAGGATGCAGTCAAGCAGTATCATCCTTTATCTACAACTGTATTAAGTGCAGGAAATTCAGACATCGAGCAGAAGAGCAAAAGATGGCAAACCTACCAAGTGAGAGAATGGAGACAACTCCCCCCTCACGTATTGTGGGATGGATTGTTTCGGCCCATTCTACATTAAAGAAGGAAGAAAAGAACCGAGACGTTACGGGCTTTTATTTACCTATGCTCTCGTGCGGTGCACATAGAGCTACTCGATATGTCAACCGACGCTTTTCTGAACTCACTACGTTCTCTTATTGCTTTGCATGGAAATGTACGTCAGTTGCAATCAGATCAAGGCACCAATTTTGTTGGAGCCAGACGTGAGTTTCTGGAAGCAGTAAAGGAAATGGATCAGGAAAGTCTGAGACAACTAGGCTGCGAGTTTGTGATGAATCCTCCTTCTGCCAGTCATATGGGTGGAGCCTGGGAAAGACAAATTCGTACGATCCAAAGTGTATTGACATCCATTCTGGATCAGTCATCCAGATCATTGGACAGTTCATCTCTAACAATATCTTTATGAAATTATGGCGATAGTTAACAGCAGGTGTCATCTGCAAACTTACAACACCATCATTAAGTTTGCAGATGACACCATGGTGATTGGCCTCATTAATGACAACGATGAGGCCGCCTACAGGGAGGAGGTAGATTGTCTGGCTGATTGGTGCGACACAAACAACCTGCTGCTCAACACCGAGAAGACCAAGGAACTCATCGTGGACTACAGGAGGAATGCTGACCCACATCCAAGGTTTTAATAGTTTTGCAATTTTCATTAGTTTTTATTTTTATTTAGTTTTGACTTCAGATTTTCAATTCTATATCAGTTTTAATTAGTTTTTACCATTTGTTTGGTAGTTTAGTTTTTATTTTTTGAAAATCCTTCGTTTCAGTTTAGTTTTTATTAGTTATAGTTATAGTTTTAGTCTTGTTTGCAATATGAGCTACATACCAGGGGCAAGACTGTTAAAAAAATGGAAATAATTAAGTGTGACAAAATCCCAGTTTCATCATATCCATCCATCCTCTTCCACTTATCCTTGGATAGGTTGCTATTCCAGCTACCATACCCTGATGCACCCTGGACAGGTCACCAGTCTGTCGCAGGGCTAACACATAGAGACAGACAACCCACATTCCCACCTATGGGTTCTTTTTTTGAAAAATATTAATTTAGGGCAGATGAACAAACATTGATACCAGGCAACTATAAAAGATATATGGCTTTAATATTTAGTAGACACATTTACAACAGCATCTGAAAAGCAGGTAGTGTAGATAAACGGAGCTTAGCCAACTCTAAAGTAACTTGGATGAAATTTAATTTAAACATTAGGAAGCCCAACATTCAATGCTGGTATTACAGCTGTGATAAAACACTGCAACTGACTAGCAATACAATAACACAACACAAAAGCCAAGCCATCATGAGTAACTTTTAAGTGTTTAGTTATACATTAGTAAAAAAAAAAAAAAAAAAGCACTGAACTGAACTGCAAGTGTGCATGTGGGTGAAAAAGGAGAGGTACATGAGGGTACATCAGTCAAGTAACAATTTTTTGTTGATCTTAAGGAAAACTCGCTGCTCCAGAGATGTGGTTGTTCTGTTTCTCAGCCCAGATGACAGGAGTCCACACACAGAAAAGATGCGTTCCACAAATGCTTGTGAAGCAGGGGCACTAACAAGATCTAAAGCTACAGGGGCAAGTTTTGGATAGACAGCCTGTCTTGCTTTCCAGAAATGCAGTGGTGCCTCATTAAACACACCCTGTTTGACCTCAGTGATGTACTTCTCCATCTCAGTAAACAGACCATCTTGATTTACACATGACAAGTTGAGCTCTATACGAGATGCAAGGAAGCGGTATTTCTGAAGGACACTAGGAGCGACCCCTGTTGCAGTTTCAGTGGGCTCTGCAGTGTTAACATCATCCTGAGAAGTAGTGCGTGGGTTATACTGAGCTGCCAGGTTTTGCACAAAGGACTTTGCTGCTTTCATCAGCGATGCTGTATCTGGTGACTGAAGAATCAGTGAAACATTTGGATCCAGCAGGTAGGCTCCTGCTGGTGTAGCATCAAACTGTGTGGAATCAGGATTAAGAATACCAGCAAACCGTTCCCTTAAAGACTTGAGAAGCACTTGAGCAAAAGGATTCCTAAAAGGACTCGTCAGCAGATGTGCCTCAAGGTTGAGCAGACATGGCACTACTTGTGAGAGTGACTGGCTGTCACTCTGAAGCTGGTCTGTATGAATGGCAAAGGGTTCAAACAGCTTAACAAGGTTCTCCAGCTTGGCCCAATCACTTGTGAGAAGTGTATCCATCTCCAGCTGCTCAAGCAGTTGGTTTAGTTCAGCTCTGGTTTCTAGCAGTCGTCTCAACATGTCAAAAGTACTGTTCCAACGAGTGGTACAATCCCGGATCAGAGTTTTGCCACACCTTTTGATCATTTCTTCATTTGCCACTGATGATTTTCTTACAGCATGTACCAGTTTTCTTGCTTTAGTTATGACTGAATCAGCAGTCGGGTGTTTCATGGCATCTTTGATTGTGAGCTGGAGAGTGTGTGCTAGGCACGGCATTCTGTGGAACTTGCTGCTCTCCCCATATTCTTGCAGCTCAAGGTCTTAAAAAAACAAAACAGACAATTATAAAATGTGTAAACATTATAAACATAGAAGCAATAGTCTAAAAATGTTGTTATATTTCCACTTGAGGTATGTATTTGATTTAATAAAAACTATTTCGTAAACTATGGACATTAACTCTGTGTTGCAGGTCTCTTAAGTAAGCAGACCTGTTTCAATACATTTTACTTCTTAATAGTGTTAGCCACGAGTAGGATCACAGCAGAAGCACTGATTAAAGCTTTTACTGGGGTTTGTGAGTCAAATGATGTGGGCAGCCTTTTATGTGAATAAAGCATAAACAGCATTGCAATTATTTAGTTTAAATTAAAAAAAAAGTTGGGGAACTTTCATTTACAAAAACATAGTGAACCTTTACCAGCTACAGCTAGTTTCCATTTCCAGCCTTTCTGCAACATATATGCTGTCTGCAATATAGCTACAGTAAATGAGAGGAAGTAGATTTCATCCATATATTCACATGCATCAGAAAATTTACTAGGAAACTAACATTATAGCTGCAAATGCTGTTGATTAATGCAACGGTTTACATGAGTAAAAAGAAAAGAAATTGACAATGTGTTTGCTCCTATAAAAACACTCACCAAAATCTCCACGTTCCTCACACTCCGTGTCTGACTCCTCTGACTCAGACTCCATCCACATTTCATCTTGGCCCTCTCCAGCAGCTCTTTGCTCATCCTGAGAACCGTTGGTATCATCAGTTTGCCTGTGATTCTGAAGAAGCCGTACGGCCTTGACGATGTTGGCCCCGTTATCGGTTACAACGAGCAGCACCTTCTCTTTCCCTACAGCCCACTCTTCTAATGTCTGATCAATGCAGCGGGCGATGGCCTCCCCGGTATGTGGGTGCTCCAGTCGGTGCAGGTTAAGCAAAGCATGGTGGACCTGGCCTCCAGGTGGGTGGTAAAAACAAGCCGACACACCCATGAAAGATGCTGTTAATCCCCTTTTGCTCCAGCCATCTACACACAGTGTTAGCTTCCTCGCTTCTTTTATTAGTTCTTTCAGTTTCTGCTTTGCTATATCCATCTTGGCCCCAATGAGACAATTAACTCTTGCAGCGCCTGGTGTTCGGAATTTTGGTTCAAATGAATTGCTAAACTTTTTGAAGGCAATTGACTCACACAGTTGTGTAGATATCCCAGTCTCAATAAACATATTCACCAACGCTTCCTCTCGCTTGTGATGTTCCTGCGAATTGACCAACCAGCAGCCATCGGGTCGCCGTTGGAAGCACTGCATTAATGTTTTTTGTGGGGTTGTCTCAGCATGCATCACGCTGCCTTGCCTGGGGTTAGCTTCTGTTTCTGGCGACGAGGCTTGGGCGTGCTCCCTTACCGTCTCAAGGTAAGCTAGGTTAGCCTTCTTGTGCGAACTTTTCAAGTGCACTTTAAGGTTTGTGGGATTTTTCCCCTTTAAAAATGTCCCACATATTTTATCTCTTTCCACTACAAGACACTTGCTTTTATCTAAAACACAGTTATATTCGAAGTAATCCCAAATTGGACTCTGGCGCTTTCTCCCAACTTTTGCTGATATGATGCTACGCGTGGACAGAGCGGCAACACAGACGACCCGACTGAGGTACTTGCCACCTGCTGGCATAATGAGGCACAGCAAGAACATAACCTGGAAACTACACTTCATTCTCACCCTAGACTAACGTATGACACATACACATCAACGAAAACTAAACAAATTTTCTCTATAAATTCAGTTAATTTCAGTTTTAGTTAGTTTTCCTTTTTTTGCAAAGTCTTGTTTTTATTTTTATTTCCGTTAACAAATAAAAAACATTTTCGTTATTTCGTTCGTTTTCGTTAACGATAATAACCTTGCCCACATCCACCCATCTACATTAAAAGGACGGCTGTGGAGCATGTGAGCAGCTTCAAGTTCCTGGGTGTCCACATCTCTGAGGATATCTGGACGACCAACTGCTCCAAGCTGGTCAAGAAGGCTCACCAGCGCCTCTTCTTCTTGAGGACTCTGAGGAGGAACCACCTGTCCTCAGACATCCTGATGAACTTCTATCGCTGCACCATCGAGAGCATCCTGACCAACTGTATAACAGTCTGGCATGGGAGCTGCTCTGCCTCGGACCGGAAGACGTTGCAGAGGGTCGTGAAAACCGCCTAGCGCATCGCCAGAGCACCACTTCCTGCCATAAATGACATCTACAGGAAGCGGTGTTTGAAAAGGGCTGGGGAAATCATCAAAGACCCCAGTCACCCAGTACATGGACTCTTCACCCTCCTGCCCTCTGGGAGGTGCTACAGGAGCCTCCAGACTAAGACCACCAGGTACAGGAACAGCTTCTTCCCTACAGCTGTCAGACTCCTGAACTCTGCCTCCTGACATCTGACCCACATTAAACTCATGGACTAAACATACACACACCCACAACCACCTACACACACACAATGGACAAAGACAAAGAAATGGACAAATGTACCGTCATACACACAATAATAACATGGACTGAACCACCACTCACAACTATTAGCACTTTATATAGCCTCTGTAGAAATTATCCACATATCTCACTTATCTTAACTGCACTACTGTAAAAGCTGTATAGACAACCATTCTGTACAATACGGTAATTATAATTCTACAACTGTTTACAACTGTTTATAACTTGTATAAGCTCATATTTCTGTATAGTTTTCATATTTATATCCTGTTCATAGCCTGTACATAGCTTGTACACTCACTACAGTACATACTTATAGTTATAGCATATTCATAACATACCTTCATACCGTGTACATTGTAACATACCCATAATACACCCATATTTTGTACCCTCATACCTATAACAGACCCATTTCTGTAATATATCCATATATCTATATTATTGCTAATATATATTTTGTAATATATCGATATTATGGCTAAAGCATTTCTGGATGGATGCAAACTGCATTTCGTTGCCTTGTACTTGTGACATATGCAACGACAATAAAGTTGAAGTCTATTCTATTCTAGTCAGACCTATCACCCCGCATTTACTCAACGATCCTACTGGACCTCAGCCACTTACACCTAATCTTCTGTTGACCATGAAGTCGTCAGTAATACTGCCACCACCAGAAGACTTTGCAAAGTAAGATTTGTATCTTCGCAAAAGATGGTGTAGAGTCCAGTACTTGGCCAATGAATTTTGCCACAGATGGAAGAAAGAGTATTTATTGAGCCTACAACAAAGACAAAAGTGGCACAAAACAAGCAGAAATGCAAAGGTCAATGACATAGTGATCGTACAAGATGACGCAGCATCAAGAAACGACTGGAAGTTGGCCAAAGTTGTTGCCATACACCCGAGTGAAGATGGATGTATACGCAAAATACAACTGTTAATCAGTGACTCATTGTTAGATGACCATGGAAAGAGACTGAGTAAACCAGTTCCACTTGACAGACCTATACACAAGACTGTGACACTATTAGAAGCAGATTAGTTTACATCTCATAAGTTCATGTGTGGAAATCACAAGTGATTTGGTGGGAGTGTCGCTGCCGTCATAGGCAACTCTCGCATTTAAGTTCATTTTATTAGATATTTAAGGTTGAAACAATAAGTAGTTGAAATATTAATAAATAAGAAATTGTCATGGTCTGGGTGAGTCTGAGTAACTTTCCACCGCATCAGCTCTCCTCCTCTGGGTGGAGCCCTTCTTGCCCCTCCCCGTTCCTCAGCTGCAGGCAATTATTCTGGCAGTATTTAGGAGCAGCGCACACAATGAGTCTTCACCAGATTATCTGATAACCTCAGTTAGTTCACAGCCTCATGGTTTTTGTGTATCTCTCAGTGTGCGTTACTTACCTCCCTCTTCCTGTCTCCTAGTCGGTACCTGGACTCATCATCCAAACCCTGCCATAGCCACGCTTCTGGATTCCGGTCAGCTGCTGCTTAATCCCTTTCAGGCAAACTGCCATTCACACCTGCCTGCCTCCCTGCGCACCCGTAAAGGACTCAGTACTCGCCCGGACCTCGCCTCACCGCCACCTCCAGCTTACTTGCCCAGACCTCGCCTCACCTCCACCTCCAGCTTATCCCCGCCTGCGAACACGTAAGCCATCTCAGCCTATAAAACTGGGAAACTCTCACAACTCCTTGGACCATTCTGATTATCCTCTCCTTCGTTTCAGTGACCCTGGTCTGCCACAGTTTCCTCCTGCCCCACTCCAGCCCTCAGCAGTTTAGTGCCCTGACAGTTCATGCTTAGCCTAAGCCCAGCACTTCACAGACACCACACTTTTGCACAAAGTTTAATCTTGTTTTTGTCTTGAGTATCTAAATGGTAAATGGCCTGTATTTGTATAGCGCTTTTACTAGTCCCGCCTAGGGACCCCAAAGCGCTTTACACACCCAGTCATCCACCCATTCACACACACATTCACACACTGGTGGAGGCAAGCTACAGTTGTAGCCACAGCTGCCCTGGGGCAGACTGACAGGAGCGAGGCTGCCATATCGCGCCATCGGCCCTTCTGGCCAACACCAGTAGGCGATAGGTGAAGTGTCTTGCCCAAGGACACAACGACCGAGACTGTCCGAGCCGGGGCTCGAACCGGCAACCTTCCGGTTACAAGGCGAACTCCCAACTATTGTGGCTCAAAGTTAGGAATTCTTGTAAATAAAAGTTTTTGTTTTTGCAAATCACTTCAAGCCTCCGGTCTTTGGTTCTGCGCATGAGTCCATTCCACTTCACGGGCCTCTGAGCCATAACAGAAATAAATAGTAATTCATGTTTCGTTGATTAGATTTATATGTTTAAATGTGTATTTTGTGCTAATTGTGCAATTAGATGGGAACCTTTTCTAAAGTTCCGTCTGTTGTTGCTAAGAGGGCATTTTTTTGGCTGTCACACTCAGCAAGCTAAATAAGAGAAGAGCCACGAAGTTTGCATGCCTCCAGAAAGTTATGAAAGAATGCTTTTTTTGGATCTTCCCACAATGTAAAGATGAAAGTTTTATTTCCTTTCAGTGAGGCTAATGACAATTAAAATAAGTGGAGGACCTATCGGTAAGAGGTAAGTGTGTTAGCCTAACTATTAGCCTAAAAATCCGTCAGCAGTATTATATGAACCATGAGATTAAAACACACTTACCTAGCATGTTTTGGTTCCTGCAACTGGTCCGTTGGGTTATTGTCTCCCCAGAAACTCTTCCCTTGTGCTTTTGGAAATCTGTTTTTTTGTTTCGTTTTTATCTATTTCCCTTTTCATTTTTCGTATTTCCGTTTTTTTTTAAATTTGTTTTTTCACTACCAACTGTACATGGATATCTTTTTTTTAACAGTATGTCTACACAAAAAGATACTTTGCTTTGTAATTGTAGGACAGTCTAGGAAACCTTTTATGTTATTTTACAGTGTTTCACCTTTACACATTAAAAACTGAAACATGCTTATTATTGTTAGAAAATTGCACTTTTTTATATTAAGAAAAAGGCATGAAATGCCAAGGATTAAATGTGCTAATACACTTCTGTTCACTGACATAAAGGTGGACATTTGTGCTCCATACTGTCATCTTTAATAGTCGGACATGCTTCTTTTTTCCCCCAATTTATAAAACAGGAGACCCGAGGAGAGGGAGACATAATCGGGTGACGAACAGAGAGGACGCCTTGTTCAGGAGACGAGAGACATGTTACTTACTTCAGCCTAAGGCAACGGCGGGCGGAGTTCGGAGCTCTGCCCTTCCGGGGTGAGTCTTTACCAGCAATTGATTAAAAGGCGCTCGGAGTATTTTTAAGTGGAGGAGAGGAGTGGTGGAGCTTGCGCGTCATCATTTTAATGGACTATTCTTGGGACTTTTAGTGTTTTAGCGGACTATATTAATATTTTATTTGGCTCTTTTATTTTATTTTAATAACTGTTGTCCCTGGCCAGTAGTGATGGGATTTCCGGCTCTTTTTAGAGATCCGGCTCTTTCGGTTCGGCTCACTAAAAAGAGCCGGCTCTTCAGGTTGTTTTGTTGCTTTAATTAATTTATTATTAACAATAATATAAAATTATGCACAAAAGGAATTACTAACGTAAAAAAAAGTGGTTTTATTTATATATGTTTATATATAAATATATGCGGTGGCCCCTAGAGACAAAACACGTACAAACTCCAAAACACATTTCTAGCATGAACTGAACTTCCAAAGCAGAGCTACTAGATCACTTAAATTACACAATTGAAAGCATGTGTGTATTGTTTGTGTATTTATACACAGGCACTCATATATATTCAAATAATTTAAAAAAAAAAGTTCATTTACCTGTTACTATCACAAACCAGATCCGGTCGTTGGTACTTGCTGGCTTGTGTAGCCACTAGTTAACAAAAGCTCAACACTGCGCCCTAGCATCCTGGAGCACTTCTGTTGTCTTTTGTACGTGTTTTGAGTTTTTACGTGCTTCGGAGTTTGTACGTGTTTTTACGTGCTTCAGAGTTTGTACGTGTTTTTACGTGCTTCTGAGTTTGTACATGTTTTCACGTGCTTCGGAGTTTGCACGTGTTTTTACGTGCTTCGGAGTTTTTACGTGCTTCAGAGTTTGTACGTGATTTGAAGTTTGTATGTGCTTTGTCTCGAGGGGCCACCGTAAATATACTTTTATTTATTCACTCCACGTAAAATGTAATAAATAAATCATATAATACAAAAATCAACTATTCACATTTCAAATTTTAACTATTTAAATTTTCAGCTTTTTCCTTTTACAAATTTAAAGTGAAACAACACAAAACATTGCAAACCACAACACAATTAAATATATATTAAAATATGAAAACAAAAAGAAGATGCATATTCTCTGTCATATGGGCCCGCATGAATAAACTTTCTGAATCCTTTATCATCTGCAACCGAAAATAGTTGTGGGTGATTACTATACCTTTCTAATGTGACGTTGTTGTCCCTGGCTCTCTTTCTCTCTCTCTCCCTCTGTCTCTGTTCCTGTGCTACTGAGTGTAACTACCGCCCCTCCCCCCTCTGCCCAGCGTAAAGCACAAGTCTCGCGTGTGGAGTGAAGCGGAAAAAAGTGCGAGAGAGAGGGTGAGAGAAAGAAAGGAAAAAAAAAAAAAAAAAAACCCACGTGACGGCTCGCGATAAGGAGCCGGCGTCGTTCACGTCAAAGAGCCGGCTCTAAGAGCCATTTCGTTCGCGAACGACCCATCACTGCTGGCCAGGGTATTTTACCATGTTTTTGTGTGTGCAATAAATTAGATTTTATGAACGTACATTTTATATTTCCTATTGTTTTTGTCTCCGCCACTGCTCCTCCTATTTAGAAGGGTCCCCCTTGTTAAAGTAGAACCTGTCTTCCCCGGTTGGTACATGTGTGTAGAGAGTGACAACATAAAAGCCATACAAAGAGCCACAGAGTTGTGTCAGGTCCTGTTTACACCCTGCTACTCCCCTTTTGGGCCCCATGTGTGTGTTGGCTGGGATAATACTTTTTATAGGCTGGACGTCACAGCTGACCCTCAATAAATCCTTCATGTCTCCCCTATTTTAGCACATTGTGCTAAGTCCTCCACGCACAGCTTTAACTTTGGTGGTTCCCTTTCCCTCTCAATTGTTTTTTTTTTTTCTGATATCCTTTTACATTTTTAATTGTCTAGCAATTTTTGGTGAGTAGCACTGTGGTTTGCATTTTTGCTCAGCACGGAGGGCTTCAAACTGCGAAGCTTTAACTTCCAGAGCCCCCCCCCCCCCCCCCCCCCCCGTGTTTTTTCAGTGCAGCTTCAATGGTTATGCTTTGAGCAAGAAAATTTGGAGTTTTTTTCATGAAATCATATTCTTTCTTTTTATTCTAGTTGTCTTTCATGGCATTCTAAGCCTGCCTGTTTTTCTGATCTTTAAATCACTACCAGTTTCAGTCAGTCTCCATACTGATGTCCTTTCTCTAGTTCAATCATTTAATTCGCTGCATTCTTTGAACCAATCTACTGCCCAGTGTTGCCAACTTAGCGACTTTGTTGCTATATTTAGCGCCTCTTAGCGAATTGTTTTCTAAAAAGCGACTAGCTACAAATCTGGTGACTTTTTCTGGTGTTATTGGAGACTTATGATGACTTTTTGACGTGAAACCACATATCATTCTTACTCTCAACACGCAGTGGGTGCTGCCGTGGGCACCTTGCCTGTGCCAAAGCGCTCACAGGCGGTGGATGGTCCTCACGCAGCAGCCCCCCCAGCGGCTGTCAGAGCAGGAGATGTTCACCCCTCCAAACTGCAACTGAATCGCGCATGAGTGCCCTGCATTGCAGTCAGGGAGGGAGCAGCAGTAAATGTACATTTTTCTTTGTCTAAACTAAATCAGTGCACTAATACATCACTCCAATGACACAGTCCCTTGCTCACTTCGTCCACTGTGTGTCTGTGTGCGCTTCTGTGTGACATAAGCTAAACATCTAGCTAGCTAGCGCGCTCATCTAAACTATACAGTCATAAATACAGAAAAGAGTGGGAATCAAGCCCTGAATTTAAGGGCTGGTTGAAGCCATTTATTGGAGATGATTCACATGCATAGTGCCTGTATTGCAGGGCTGATTTCTATGCCAAACTGAAAAAACTAAACTAAAAATAACCAGACTCTGCAAAAAAAAGCCGAAGCCACAATGGCATTAGCTTTCGCTGAACATTGTTCTATGCTGGCACGTGATCATATTGGAGAGCTGCTTTCTCAGACTCCACTGCTGCTACCCATTTCAAAATGCACAGGACAACGTGCACAGAAATGATTAATGGAGTTCTGGCACCATACTTTCTGAAAAAGTTGTTTGCAGATGTGGGTGATCAGCGTTTCAGCCTCCTCCTCGATGAGTCCACAGATAGAAGTGTTTTTGGAGTGAGGAGATGCCAGATCTAGAGCTCGTGTTGTTGTGGCTTTCCTTGAGAATTGTCTTAAAAAAGACTAATTCTTAGGAATAGGGACTGACAATGCATCTGTGATGACAAGGATTAACAATCGGGTCCATAAAGTGCTGAAGGAGGAGTATGACCTCAAAGATCTTTTTCTTCTTCTTCTTTTTCCTTTTACAGACCACCATCAAGAGCCCCAGGTGAGGGGTCACCCAGCAGCCACGGAGCAGAAGCCAGAGGGAGCTGCAGTGGTGTGCCCGCGGGATCTTGTTCTTATTCGCTGTGTATGCCACTCTATGCAGCTTGCTATAAGTCATGCTATGAATGACACCATCCCCCATAGTGTAGAGTACTTGGTATAAGAGACTTACAACTGGTTTTCAGTGTCTCCAAAGCACAGGGAGGCCTACAAGGCCATTTATGAGACCATCAACTGTGGGGAGAAACCTTTACAGATACCAAGGTACGTGCCACATGTTGGCTCTCCATTGAACCTGTGGGATGAGCTCAGGCTGCATTTTGCAGTCACCAAGTCCAGTGAACACTGCTACATGGCTGAAGTTTTATACTCCATGTACAATGATCCTCAAAATATCTTGTACATGACTTTTCTGAAGTCAGTGCTTGGAGAGGTACAGACCGCCATCAAGGCTTGTTTTTGGGTCACTTTTGCCGGTCCCAAGCCCGGATAAAGGAGGAGGGTTGGAATTGTACATGGAATTGTAAATACAACAAAATAAAACCAGTAACTGTACAAAAAAAGAAAGAAAAAGAACTTGCAGAAACTCTTTGAGTTTTCACATCTTTTTGGCATGAGCCGTGTTTTAATTGTGGCTTCAATAGCCAGGTTTTGCAAGTGACAAACCTTGAGTTTTTTTTTTTTTTTAAATTTCTAACTAGGGCTGGGCCATATCATACCGTTCACGGTAATACCACTATAATGTTGGGTGTTACAGGCCTTCGATGGGGTCTGTTTTTAAACTGTTTTTTTTTTTTTTTTAACAGAAAAGCAGAGACAGAAGACATGAGTTGCTTTCGGTCTGCAGGCTCTTCCTCGTCTGATTTATTAACAGAATTAAACAGTTACTTTCATTTAGACACACACATTTCTCTTTTAACAACACCAACACATTCAATTAGGTCCATAGCTCAAACCCTTTTGGTTACCTTGCTTTCTCGCAAGAATAAACTTATAAAATAATCATTGTATATGAGTGTCCTTATTTACAATAAATCTGTAACCAATTCTACTGCTGTTCAGTAGTGATGGGATTTCCGGCTCTTTTTAGAGATCCGGCTCTTTCGGCTCCAAACCGGCTCTTTAGGTTGTTTTGTTGCTTTAATTAATTTATCATTAACAATAATATAAAATTATGCAGAAAAGGAATTACTACTGTAAAAAAAGTGTCTTTATTTACATATGTTTATATATGGCCCCTAGAGACAAAGCACGTACAAACTCCAAAACACATTTCTAGCGTTAACTGAACTTCCAAAACAGAGCTACCCAGATCACTTAAATTACACAATTGAAAGCATGTGTGTATTGTTTGTGTATTTATAGATAAGCACTCATATTTATTCAAATAATTTTAAAAAAAGTTCATTTACCTGTTACTACCACACACCAAATCCGGTTGTTGATACTTCCTGGCTTGTGTAGCCACTAGGTAACAAAAGCTCAGCACTGCGCCTAGCATTCTGGAACACTTCTGTTGTCTTTTGTAAGTGTTTTGGAGTTTGTAACCTGTCATGTTTAGCAGTTTTTTTGCAAAAAGATAATCATATTAGCCTTTTCTGGAGCTATACGGCATCGCTCTTGGCTGATGGCATGCCCAGCACAAGAGAAAACTCTTTCAGAAGGCGTTGATGAGGCTGGGACACACAAGTATTTTTCTGACAGGGCCGATAAATTGGGGAGAGTATCCCTCTTACTCCACCACCAGGCCACAGGGTCTTGTCCAGAGGTAATTCCTGACAGTCTTTTGTATATTTCAAGCTCCTTCTGTACCTGCTCTGTGATTGAGGGGACTCTACCCGCTTGAAGAAGCAGCCTGTTGAAGCTCTCTGTCCTCATCCCCAAACAGCTTTTCTAAGGGTGACTTCTGGACCTTTCTTAGCTGAAAAACAAAAAAAAGAAGAGTGAGGTTTGCAAAATAAATAAAGATCACTTTTAGAATGTAGTGGTAGTGGTTGTGCTAGAAAAAATCTGAAATTACATATTTTTCTGGCTTGTCCATGTCAGCATCATCCACCTCGCTGTGTGCTTTGGGGTCTTCAGTGGGAGGCTATGGACACACAGATAGTAAAAGAGCATTCCTTCAACTTAGAAACTACATCATGATGCAAAAGGACAAGATTGTACACACAGTGAAAATACCTGCGCAACTGCTGCTGTGGCATTTGCAACTGCTGCCTTCTCCAACCTGTCCCAGATGTCAGTAGCTGCCTCAAAATCTAGCCTGCCTTTAAAACGTGGGTCCATCATCGTGGCCTCCTTCAGAAATTTCTGAAGGTTTTCATCCTTTAAGTAAAACAAGATATAACATAGGAGCTGATACTGAAAAAGGTAGCCCTATTTTTCATGCGCATTGATATTGTCTGCAAATACCTGATATATTTTCTGCAGACTACCTCAGACTTTCTCTTTTATTGAAGAGGTGAAAACACTGTCTTCATCACATCGTCTGAAATGTGCCTCCAGCTTGTCCAGGATGGGGATGATTTGGCTGCATGTGGGTGACTTGTCACTTGATACACACATGGTTGACGTGTACAGGACTTGCGTGTACTTAATAAATTCCTCTGCCTTGATTAAATCAGTGTGCGTGAACCTTTCTAGCCTGTTGAAAAATATTCACAATGTTAAAGGTAACTGACGAAATTTAGCTCTTTTCATTCATTCATTCACTCACTTGTCCTTCTCCATAGGCTTCCTCAGCCGTTGATCCAGAGCAGCTGCCTGGATTGCATCAAACTGCTCCATAAATCTCTCCATCAGGAAGAGAGAATTCCAGTGCGTCTTAACGTCAAGAATGACATTGTGCTCTGGCAAATCTGAAGCACAGATAGACACAAACATATTTTAAATTACTATAAAAAAGGTAATATGAATAACAATACTTGATATGTAACTGCATGCGCTACTTACTCAGGATTCGCTGCTTTTCTCTGAGCACAGTTTTGCTCAAGGATGAACGTTTGAGCCACACCACAACTGAACGGATTTTGGCACACCAGCTGGAAACTGCAGGAATGTCATACACCTTTTGTGCGGCCAGGTTGAGGGTATGAGCAAAGCATCCCACTTTTAAAAATTCCAAATTGTTCAAAGCAACATCCATGTTGCTGGCATTGTCTACAGTGGCAGCAATTAGTTTCCCTCCCAAGTGAAATTGCTCCACAACGTTTGATATTTCTTTAGCGACAACTGGACCTGTTTGTGACTCATAAACTGCTTCAGTGCTAAGCACATTCTGCTTCATTTTGCCTTTGTAGATGTAGTGAACAGTCACTGTGAGGAAATGGTCCTGAGCAATACTGGTCCATCCATCACAGGTGATAGCGACCTTGTTAACCTGTGCCAAATTCCGGATGAGGTTGCTTTTCTCCACGCAATGCCAAGCAGGTATAAGTGTGTTGGATAGATCATACTGGATGGGGGCTGATACCTCGGATTAAGGGCAGAGGACATCTCCTTGAATTAAAAAAAATAATAATAATATAAAGAGAAAGTGTTTTTGACTTGAAATTTAATTCTTTTTTTCGCATAAAATAAATAAAACATATAAACCATCTCCCTGAATAAACAGAAAATACATTTGAATTTTGATTAGATTTTTTTCTTCCAGATAAAAAATAAAAACATATAGTTCACCCTTTATTCAAATATAGTTTACCTATAAACACCTAATTCCATATTTACACCAATTTTGTAAGTCTTTTCCAATTCCACATTTAGAAAAGACAAAGCTAAGCAGCTATGAACATATTAACTTTTACAGTATTATAGAGTCTATAAGATACTTTTTTTTTTTTTTTTATGTCAGAGTAATACAGCATTTTTCACCTGAATGATGGTGACTCCACTGTTGAAAATGGATGGAGATCTTTGACTATAAATGTTGTCACTGCCCTATGAATTTCGTCCACTTTTTCTTTGGTCATTTTAGCCTTTTTGGCCAGGGTGAAGGGAGTATCTGCCATCAAACAAGAAGACAGCCGCATGTAACTACGACGGTGTTTGCTAGTTCACCTTACATGCATTAATTTAATAATAACGTGGTTAGCCTACACAACTTAAATTACACACGAACAACATTAAGATACTAGTGATGGGATTTCCGGCTCTTTTTAGAGATCCGGCTCTTTCGGTTCGGCTCACTAAAAAGAGCCGGCTCTTCAGGTTGTTTTGTTGCTTTAATTAATTTATTATTAACAATAATATAAAATTATGCACAAAAGGAATTACTAACGTAAAAAAAGTGGTTTTATTTATATATGTTTATATATAAATATATGCGGTGGCCCCTAGAGACAAAACACGTACAAACTCCAAAACACATTTCTAGCATGAACTGAACTTCCAAAGCAGAGCTACTAGATCACTTAAATTACACAATTGAAAGCATGTGTGTATTGTTTGTGTATTTATACACAGGCACTCATATATATTCAAATAATTTAAAAAAAAAAGTTCATTTACCTGTTACTACCACAAACCAGATCCGGTCGTTGGTACTTGCTGGCTTGTGTAGCCACTAGGTAACAAAAGCTCAACACTGCGCCCTAGCATCCTGGAGCACTTCTGTTGTCTTTTGTACGTGTTTTGAGTTTTTACGTGCTTTGGAGTTTGTATGTGTTTTTACGTGCTTCGGAGATTGTACATGTTTTTATGTGCTTCTGAGTTTTTACGTGCTTCGGAGTTTGTACGTGATTTGAAGTTTGTATGTGCTTTGTCTCGAGGGGCCACCGTAAATATACTTTTATTTATTCACTCCACATAAAATGTAATAAATAAACCATATAATACAAAAATCAACTATTCACATTTCAAATTTTAACTATTTAAATTTTCAGCTTTTTCCTTTTACAAATTTAAAGTGAAACAACACAAAACACTGCAAACCACAACACAATTAAATATAAATTAAAATATGAAAACAAAAAGAAGATGCATATTCTCTGTCATATGGGCCCGCATGAATAAACTTTCTGAATCCTTTATCATCTGCAACCGAAAATAGTTGTGGATGATTACTATACCTTTCTAATGTGACGTTGTTGTCCCTCTCCCTCTGTCTCTGTTCCTGTGCTACTGAGTGTAACTACCGCCCCTCCCCCCTCTTCCCAGCGTAAAGCACAAGGCTCGCGTGTGGAGTGAACGTAGGCTGTGTCCCATTTCAGGGTCTGCACGCTTGAAGTACGCGCACTACGCGTACTACGTACGTGCGTACTATAAGTACGAGAAGTGCGGAAGTGAGAGGCGTGTGAAATGGGACGGTATATGCTTCGTCGCGCTGTTCAGGTTGCCTAGCAACCATGATACTAACCGCGAGACACGTTACATACAGCTTTGTTTGACATAAATGAAGGAGAAAATTGTTTTGTTGGTCAATCATTTTTGTTTAGTTGAGTATCTGAGGCTGAGACCACAGGACTGTAAAACATGATTCAAGGGCTTCATTTCTGTACTGAGCAGTTATTTAAGATTAGCTAGTAAATAATAATTAGTTAATGTTGTTCATGAGACTAAAGTCATCTCACTATGGTAATGTAAATATAATATGGCCAATATTATAGTATTGTCAGATTATTATGATACATATATCATAATATATATATATACATATATATATATATATATATATACATATCACTGACTTTCAGCTTGTTGTGTTGGTGGATATATGACTGACTTTAATTATCCATAAAATCATCAGATTCTTTGTAAGATTAAGGTCGACTATATATATATTTAGAAGTAGAGGCTTTAAAACCAAGTTAATGCTGAAAGTAGAAACATCACTAATGTCACATAACTTTGCCGACATGTGGCCAACAGCAATGTTTTAATGTTCTTCATTATTAAACATTCGCACATGAATAAGTGACGTGATATTCAGTACTTACTTTTGACAGTTGACTTTTCGGCCGCTCCCTTCCGCCGTATTTTGCGGCAAAATTATCCACACCCACCGCCGCGCTATGAATTGTGGGATATATGGGACCACGAAGCGTGCACCGGACCACGCTTGATATTTGGGGAAATCGACGGCGCATTTGGAGTATGCATTTGAAGTACACTTTGAATTGGGACAGCCGTCGTCGCCTGGCGGTGACGTAACCGTACTTAAAATGCGTACTTCAAGCGTGCAGACCCTGAAATGGGACACAGCGATTGACTGTAGAAAACATGGACGACGCGACTGCTCCCCACAAATGAAGCCAAAACATCTCTATCGCCCCCTGGTGTCTGGCTGCAGTATAGGTCATAATGGGACTGGGGTCAGACTAAAATAAATTTATTCTCCTTAGATAATTTTTTCCAAAGATTCTTTCTTTTGTTTTCAATAGTTCTCATCACGCTGATTGATGTTCAAGGGCTCTCCTTTCCCATAAGTTTGATTCTAATTCCTACCGCGGTGATGTTAAATTGGGGTGAAACGTCATCATAAGAGCTTTGACTGACAGCTGCAGTCACGGAGAAACTTGCGTATCTCTGTTCGCGAATAGCAGATAGAGCGTAGGCTCTGAGAGGAGGACCAGCGTTTACGCTACGAAAACACGACCGAGTGTTTTAACCTGACAGCCTGAGGTGTTCTTCAGTAAACTGGACTACCCGACAGAAGGACCCGAGGCCCCGCTGCACTTTTTCGGTAAGTTAAACGTGTTTGTAAGCTAATCCTTAACTACCGTCCTTAGCTAGCTCCTGAGACCTAGCTAGCTAAGATGAGCACTCGGCTGTCAGGGTTCGTTTAGCTAATCTGTGCAGGTGAATGCATTTACTAAAGAAATCAAGAGAAATGCCCCGGGCTGCTCAGTCACTAATTACTGTTACTGTACTTTTATTACAAGTATTATACTGTAAAAGCAACAGGCTGCACCCTGCTTCAGCTCCTGTGCAGAGCTGAATATTAAATATGTGCAAATAACAGCATGTTTTCAGTCTCTTGCCACATCTGTAAAGACAGTAACCATTTTTTTTTAAGCTTGTACTTCAGTAACTCATCATTAATCAGGAACTATGGATTAGTGTACTGTAATACTGAAAAAAATGTAAGAGAAGAACTTCAGATCCTGAGTGTGTGAGGACAGAAGAATCAGCTTTATTTCAATATTGAGGGATAAAATTTATATCTGAGTTTAATGGTTCTGTTGTCTTTGTGATTACAGGAGCTGCCCTCCGATTCAGTCCTCAGCACCACCCAGTGACAGCAGACAAATCATCCAACATGTTCACATGTTAACTGCAAAATGAACTGATGGAAACAGTACAAAGGTTAAAGTACCACACGTGCTGTAGTGAAAGCTGCAGCTGTTTTATTGATAAAGTTAAAGACAAAAAAACAAAAGGATTAATCACTCATGTAACTGTGTCACTATATATCAGCATTAACAGGACCTCAGTTTGGTGTTTCACAACGCTGCTGATCTCAGACCTGCACAGCTTCCATTTTAAACACTTGATGTACTCAGCTGCACGAAGAGCATATGAGATTTTCTCTAACACAATTAAATAAAACCTGATGAAGGTCAAAGGTCATCACTTGTATGTTGAACTACAAACTTGTCATCTGGAATTCTTTCACAGTCTTTTGCAGATAGTGTGTTATTTACCATGAAGTGATTCAGAGTTATTCATACCAGAGTAACCAGAGAGGATCACATATTTTTAAATATATAATTTTCTACAGGACTGAATATAATATCTTTATGTAAAAGTCCAGAGCCTCTGGGGAGTATCTGATTATTTATTACATTACACAAACCAAAGGTCTCATCACAGTGTTGATGAAATGCTGGGTTTATCCATCTCCTGGGGCGGGCCTACGGAGGAGTGCTGAAGATTTCCCTGTGAGGGAGCTGCTGGTAAAGATCATGAGTCCTGCTTGATCAATGCCATGAGCTTCAGTCTTCCTGTTGTTTCTTAAATGATGCCTCTTACAGCGGGTTAACAGAACTTATGGCACAGGACAGCTGTGATGAAAGAAAGGGAAGAAGTTTCTCCAAACCTCTGGACCCAGGAAACCCAGCTTGGTCCTGATGGTCTCCCTCACTAGTTTCTCTCCAGGGTGAATGTAGCTGTTGATATAATATGGACTCTATTATTAAATGAAAAGAACAAATTAGACTACACTACTGAAACGTTCTGCTGATGTTTTTAAAGTCTCCATGTTACCAGGCTGTAGAGATTTAAACAGTTTTAGATCCATTACACTCAGTCTTATGTTAAAATCTCAAAGGACAGCATTATATTTTTGATATTAACAGTAACTCTGGGCCTCTGTAGAGTGTGCAGCTGATCTCGTCGCTGTCTAAAAATGGATTAAAAAAAACACAAGAAGTGCTGAATCCTTCAATAACACAGACTATTAGAGTAGCAGGTGTGTAGCATCGCTAACTAGCTAGCAACAAGCCTCTAACACAGTGCATATGCTAGCGGCTAATCTAGCTAACGAATTAACAACAGAGCGATTTTAGAACTATAAGATGATAAGCTGTGTGTCTTTTTTATAACAGTGACATGGTTGTATTTACCTTAAATAAACGAGTCGTCAGTCGCGTTAACCAGCAAAAAAACTCGAGCAGCCGGGCTACGTAAAAAGTGTAGGGGGGCGTGTTTGCGGTCACGTCCAGCGGGTGTGTGGGCGGAGCGTTACACAGTCGCTCCACCTCAAGTCACTACTGCGCAGACTCTGGCTCCAAATTTGCAAGATGGCAGCCTCCACAAGTGGGGTATTTTGGCTTCATTTTTGCACAATGGTAGGAGGCGGGGTCGCGTCGTCCATCTCTTCTACAGTCAATGGGAGTGAAGCGGAAAAAAGTGCGAGAGAGAGGGTGAGAGAAAGAAAAAAAAACCCCACGTGACGGCTCGCGATAAGGAGCCGGCTCACGTCGTTCACGTCAAAGAGCCGGCTCTAAGAGCCATTTCGTTCGCGAACGACCCATCACTATAAGATACTCACCCAGAGAAGAACGGGTGCTGCTGCCATCATCATCATCAGTTATCATTTCTGCTACACTGGCAGGGCTACGGCCCGGACTCTCCTCTTCGGGTTCTTGGATGTTGCTAACTCTGAGAACAGGCACCACACCCGCAGTGGATGTGCTCGGTGTGAGGTCTTGCTGCAAGTTATCAAATGCGGTGCATTTCTCGGCTTTTAAAAAAACGCTATGCGTCACCAGGTGTTTCATTACATTTGAGGTGTTACCTCATTTGCTAGTGATGGGTCGTTCGGGAACGAAATGGCTCTTAGAGCCAGGTCTTTGACGTGAACGACGCCAGCCGGCTCCTTATCGCGAGCCGTCACGTGGGTTTTTTTTCTTTCTCTCAGCCTCTCTCTCTCACTTTTTTTCTGCTTCACTCAGCACGCGAGCCTTGTGCTTTACGCTGGGCAGAGGGGGGAGGGGCGGTAGTTACACTCAGTAGCACAGGAACAGAGCCAGAGGGAGAGAGAGAGAAAGAGAGCCAGGGACAACAACATCACATTAGAAAGGTATAGTAATCATCCACAACTATTTTCAGTTGCAGATGATAAAGGATTCAGAAAGTTTATTCATGCAGGTCCATATGACAGAGAATATGCATGTTCTTTTTGTTTTCATATTTTAATTTATATTTAATTGTGTTGTGGTTTGCAGTGTTTTGTGTTGTTTCACTTTAAATTTGTAAAAGGTGAAAAGTTGAAATGTGAATAGTTGATTTTTGTATTATATGATTAATTTATTACATTTTATGTGGAGTGAATAAATAAAAGTACATTTACGGTGGCCCCCCGAGACAAAGCACATACAAACTTCAAATCACGTACGATCTCTGAAGCACGTACAAACCCTGAAGCACGTACAAACTCCAAAACACGTAAAACACGTACAAACTCCGAAGCACGTACAAACTCAGAATCACATACAAAAGACAACAGAAGTTCTCCAGGACAGTGTTGCCAACTTAGCGATTTTGTCGCTATATTTAGCGAGTTTTCAGACCCCCTTAGCGACTTTCTCTAAAAAGCGACTAGCGACAAATCTGGCGACTTTTGCTGGTGTTATTGGAGACTTATGACGACTTTTTGACATGAAACCACGTATCGCTCTTACTGTCAACAAGCAGCCGGTGCTTCCGTGGGCACATCGCCCAAGTCAAAGCGCTCACAGGCGGTGGATAGTCCTCACGCAGCAGTCGCCCCCAGCAGCTGTCAGAGCAGACGTTGTTCACCCTTACGCGTACAAACTGCAAATGAATCGCGCATGAGCGAAGCCGCTGTTCCCGCCCTAGGGAGCAGCGGTAAATGTTCATTTTTCTTTGTCTAAAATAAATCAGTGCACTAAAACATCATTCCAACATAGTCACTTGCTCATTTCCTCCATCGTGTGTGTGCCTCTCTGTGACATAAGCTAAACTACTAGCTAGCTAGCTCATCATGTCTCAGTCTAAACTGTACACTCAAAAATACAGGAAAGAGTGGGAATTAAACCCTGAATTTAAGGGCTGGTTGAAGCAGTTTATTGGAGATGATACACGTGCATACTGCCTGTATTGCAAGACGGATTTCTATGCCAAACTGAGTGATGTGAAAAAACACATGCTAACACAAAAACATACTCAAAAGGCAAAGCATTATAACAGTTCCACCCAAATGAAACTGCCGTTTCTTACTAAAAAAACAGACTCTTCAAAAAAGGCCGAAGCCACCATGGCATTAGCTATTGCTGAACACTGTTCCATGCTGGCATGTGATCATATTGGAGAGGCATGTAGAGCTGCTTTCTCAGACTCCACTGCTGTCACCCATTTCAAAATGCACAGGACAAAGTGCACAGAAATGATTAATGGTGTTCTGGCACCATACTTTCTGAAAAAGTTGGTTGCAGATGTGGGTGATCAGCGTTTCAGCCTCCTCCTCGATGAGTCCACAGATATAAGTGTTTCTAAGTATCTGGGGGTTGTTATAAGGTACTTTAGTGACACCAAGCAGACAATTGTGTCCACTTTTCTAGGGCTTGTTGAGTTGGAGGGAGGAGATGCCAGATCTATAGCTCGTGTTGTTGTGGGTTTCCTTGAGAAGTGTTGTCTTAAAAAAGACAATCTCTTGGGGATAGGAACCGACAATGCATCTGTGATGACAGGGATTAACAATGGGGTCCATAAAGTGCTGAAGGAGGAGTATGGCCTCAAAGATCTTGTTCTTATTCGCTGTGTATGCCACTCTCTGCAGCTTGCTGTAAGTCATGCTTCCAATGACACCATACCCCGTAGTGTGGAGTACTTGGTACGAGAGACTTATAACTGGTTTTCAGTGTCTCCAAAGCGCAGGGAGGCCTACAAGGCCATTTATGAGACTATCAACTGTGGGGAGAAACCTTTACAGATAACCAAGGTGTGTGCCACACGTTGGCTCTCCATTGAACCTGTGGTTTCACGCATTTTGGACCAGTGGGATGAGCTTAGGCTGCATTTTGCAGTCACCAAGTCCAGTGAACACTGCTACATGGCTGAAGTTTTATACTCCATGTACACTGACCCTCAAAATATATTGTACATGACTTTTCTGAAGTCAGTGCTGGGAGAGGTACAGACCGCCATCAAGGCTTTTGAAGGAGAACAGGTAGATCCTCTTAAACTACTTTACAGCTTGGTTAGCCTGATCAAGTCTGTGAGCAGCAGGGTGCTGAATCCACTGGCAAATGTTGATGTACTCAAAGAGCCAATAGAGGGATACATCAATTCCAAACCATACCTTGGTTACCTTTTTGAGTCGAAAGCAGCTGAGTTGCACCTTGCGCCTGAGGATGAAAAAAATGTCAGAAAGCGGTGTGTAGCCTTTACCGTATCCCTTACTAATGAGTTGAGGGTGAGACTGCCGGACAATATTGAAGCATTGCAGTACATGTCAGTTTTCAATGTGGAGGAAACTCTAAAGCACAACAAGAGCCCTGGAGAAATAGAAAAAATTGCTAAACTCCTTGGCTTCTCCCCTGAAGCGATAGATAAGATGGTCCATCAATGGCGTACCATCCATCTTAGTAAATGGAATGAGACAAAAAACACAATGGACTTCTGGAGTGAGATTTGGAAGTACAGGGATGCAGCTGATATCAACCCATTTCAAGAACTTGCAAAGGCTGCTGTGTCTGTGTTGTCCTTGCCACACTCAAATGCTGAAGTTGAGAGAGTATTCAGCCAGATGAGTGTGGTAAAAAGCAAACTGAGAAATCGGATGTCCTTGCAGAGCCTTAACTCCATCCTGTACATCCGATATGGACTGAAGCTGTCTGGTGAGGCTTGCTATGAGCACCAGCTGCCTGACAATGTTTTGCAGCTTTTTGGCACATCAGCTGCATACTCATTTAAGTCAAGTGCTACAGTTGCTGAACCTGCAGTAGAGAATCTTGACAAAAATGAGGAAGACCCACTCTTTCTGTGAGCCAGCACAGCCTGGATGTCTGGAAAAACAAACAAACAAACCCAATCAGTCCCCAGCATTTTTTCGCATTGCCACTGTTTATTTCTACTGTCTGTTTTTGGTCCATTTAGATTGCTAATATAGTTTGTTAACAACATGATGGTTAAAAATGTTCTTCTTTTACCTTTATTCTTGTGTGGTTAAAAAGGAAAAAAAAAAAGCCAAAAAAAAAAGCCAAAAAAAAAAAAAAAAAGTAACTCCGCCAGAGTGCCTATTTTGGGGCACTTTTGCCGGTCCCAAGCCCGGATAAAGGAGGAGGGTGGGAATTATGATATTAAAACAATAATTGCTAAAAGAAATGTAACTTGTAGTTGTAAATATAAATGCCTAAATGCATTTAGGATGTTTTTCACTCACTTTATGTCTCGTCCATGGTGCTACTTCTCTCTCCTACAGCGTAGTTTACGAGCATGACCAATTATGCAAATTAGGCGATGACGTCATTTAGCGACTTCTAGCGACTTCTAGGACAGCCAATAGCGATTTTCCTTACTGAGGAGTTGGCAACACTGCTCCAGGATGCTAGGGCACAGTGTTGAGCTTTTGTTAATTAGTGGCTACACAAGCCAGCAAGTACCAACGACCGGATTTGGTGTGTGGTAGTAACAGGTAAATGAACATTTTTTTTAAATTATTTGAATATATATGAGTGCCTGTGTATAAATACACAAACAATACACACATGCTTTCAATTGTGTAATTTAAGTGATCTAGTAGCTCTGCTTTGGAAGTCCAGTTCATGCTAGAAATGTGTTTTGGAGTTTGTACGTGTTTTGTCTCTAGGGGCCACCACATATATTTATATATAAACATATATAAATAAAACCACTTTTTTTTACGTTAGTAATTCCTTTTGTGCATAATTTTATATTATTGTTAATAATAAATTAATTAAAGCAACAAAACTACCTGAAGATCCGGTTCGGAGCCGAAAGAGTCGGAAATCCCATCACTATCATTTGCACATTATTACCTTCAAGCATTTGTTGCAGGCTGCTGAGTTTATATCTTTTGCTGTGAAGTACAGCCACACTCTCGAGCGCTTCGCCTTCGGCATTTTAGCTCTGCTCTAAAAAAAAGTGGGCCCACCTACTATCCTTGGAAAGGTAAAGTGATTGGCTAGATTTCAAAGTGTATGACATCTCAGGGAAAAAAAAGCACCGAAATAAAGCACCGAAATGTGCGCTGCTTTTCGGTCTGGTTACTACTGTTTATGTCAGAACCGGTTCCACAATGGCACCGGATACCGGTACCCTAATTACCATGTGTGTGTATAACCTCTTTCTAAGTTTTGTGGATATTACACATGGTTATGCTGAGGATATGTTGGCCAATTTCCACTGGAAATGCCTTTTGGTTAAACTATCAGCAAGGAATTTGCATTTGCACTGTTAAATTTTTATATAACTTTAATGCACATAAAAAACAGCTGCTTGTTTAAGTGAAAATACATTGATGGGTTTTTTTTCACTAATAAAGTTGTGGAGTTGTAAAGTATTTTGTCTAGTGTCAATTATATCGTTAGTTATATTGTTATCGCAAATTTTCAAATGTATATCGTGATAAATATTTTTGGTCATATCGCCCTGCTCTATTTCTAACTTCTTTTTCTTTTTTTTGTTTAATGAAGCATGGACACTTGGTTTTATGTTTTGTTTTGTTTTGTTTTGTTTTTTTTTTTGGGGGGGGGGGGGGGGGGGGGTTGTTGTTTTGTTTTGTTTTTTTACTTCAACCCAGCTACAGACTACACAGCCGCCACTCATGGCATGAGCTTCTTCCAGTTGCTGTCATTCAGGGCATTCAAAGTTTTCTCCCAGAGCTGTATTTTTGTAGTTGCCATCTTTGGTACAATAGTAGTCCAAATGTAACAAGGTAGGGGGAAAAAGGTAAACCAATTCCCAAAAAAGGAGCTGCCTCGTTACGATTGGGAAGCGCATAACGAACTGGCGAGAAGTGGCAGGTTAGCCTAGTTTAAGAAGCCCTCCTGCTTATTGCTTGTGGATGAGGCCCAGGTGAGACGCAGGAAGCTCCACCCCTAAGGGGTGGACAAGAGGCTGGCAGATACAGGTGGAAAAACCCCAGACACTCCCACGGACCATCACATTTATTTGTTCCCACATTACCTGTCTTTTACATTGCACCTGTATTTCTAACTGCTCTTTTTTTCATGGAGTTCCAAGTTTTCCACTGGTATTCTGCTACATTGCTTTTTCCTAGCAGGCTTTGGTGAGAGTACTGGACATTTTGTGGTTTGCCATGAGCCATGCTTCAATGGCTCATGTTTTGCACACGAGAAACCTGGATTTTGTTTCTTTAATGTCTATCTTTTTTTTTTCTTTTTTTGTGCGAATGTTCACCCGTGTTTAATGAAGTCTGGATGCTTAAAATACTTTAAGTACCTCTCATATATGTGTTGTATATTTTGCGGTTTGTTTGGTTTTCTTACTACTAATTTGTTTTTCAACCCAGCTACAGATTACATGGCTGATGTGAGCTATAGTGGCAGACCTCACTTTTTGAATTTCTATTTTTATTTTTTGTCTCTTAGTGCTACAATGAGTAGTAGTGCTAATATCATATACAGCGGTCACTCGTTTACCACGGTTGCCTTTTACGGTGCAAAATGTTTTGTCGACATTGTTGTATTTGTTGGGGAGAAAACATACAAACATACAGTACAGCACTTCAGAGTCACACTGCTAGTAATCGAAGATTTATGTAAATTTGACAAGACTGAACGCATTCTGTACTGTACAGGAGACATGGCACGAGATTGATTGACAATTGGTCTACAGCCAATCAGGAGCAGAACAAAATGCGCTGTAAGGGGGGGGAGCATGCACCCAAAAAAAATCCATGAAACAGCGAGGCTGCAAAGGGTGAACCGCGTTATAGCCAGGGACCACTGTACTTCTAAAAGTTTTTTTGTTTTTCTGAAAAGGCAGCTAATTTTGCGTTACTTGTCAAGTGCCTTCATCATTTCAAATGTTAATAACCAAAGACAGTATTTTGGCTTTTGTGTGGACTCACAACTTAGAAATGAACAAAACGCAATAAGCATTCATAAATTTAATTTAAAAAAAACAAAGTTATTCAAAACTGACGACCACGTCACAGATTTGGGTCATGAGAGCATCTGTGTTGAATGAATAACGTTGCAGAATGCGTGACGTCAAAAAAAGGCGCACACCTTTGACATTGCGTGACTAAATCTCCGTTTTCAAAAATCAACACCCTGGCAGGAGCTTTTAAAAACCTCAGTTTTCAGTGATGGAAAATACTGTTTACATGTGGACGAAAGGCCCAAATGCATAGAAAAAGCTGCGTTTTCAAAAATACCCGTGTACGTGTGGACATAGCCCAAGTCTTCTACCAGAGCTGTATATTTTGTAGACACTTTCTGTGGTTCTACAATACTCCAAATGTGACTTGCTCCACAGAAGTTTAAGTTACAAATTCAAAATGATGAGGACGATCCATTTCTATGATTTCCAATTTTAAATCTTTAATAATACATTTAATTGTTCCACATGACCTTCTCAAACAGGAATATTTCTACTTCGTCACAAAGGCGTTGGTTTTCGGTGTTGTGTTGCCAAAATTACAAATAGAATCTTTTCGCTTGGCGATCAGGATTTTTGAGCGGTGGTTCTTGTGGCGTTGCATGAAATTATCCTGAACCCTCATATCCTCATCCAAAACAACAATACTGTGTTTGCCAATGTGGCCTTTTAAAACGGGTACATTTTTACGTTCCGCTTTTAGATACCGTGGTTGTGTTGGTTCTCAGTAGGGCTGGGTATTGTCACTGATTTCTAGAATCGATTCGATTCCGATTCACAAGGTCCTGAATCGATTCAATCCACGATTCAATTCGATTCGGGGAAATTTTGGCTCAGACAGCCAGAAATATTATAATTCTGATCACTTATCAATACATATCTATATTTTTATATCTATAAAAAGAAACCTGACACTTGTGAGACTTTATCAAAGGTGTAAGCATTACAGCAGATTCCTTTGTGTCGAAGTAACTGAGGATAAAACACAGAAAAACATGAAGGCAGTTTTCCTGGTCTGGGTTTTTATAGCAGATGACCTTAAAAATATTGTGCAGTCAAAAACGAAGTGAAGCAGAGCAAAGTTACAGAGGTTTGATTAGAAACACCGCAAAGCATTTTGCAGTTTTGCATAATTTTAAAAAGTTTTAATTTGTTCAGTATTGAACAGCGGAAATGAGGCTTTCTTGTCAGAAGTAAGAAAAAACAACAACAAAAAACAGCTGCCGACACCGTAGACTGGTGGTTAATAAGTAGTGGTGGGTTTTTATTATCGATTTAGAGAGAGAGAGAGCGTGCTCTACATGAAGTGTGATTTTTATCGTGGTGGAAGCAAAACAGCAAAACTAAGGAAATTCGTGACGATGTTTATGATAAGTGCAGTTTGGATCATCTTTTGCTGCTGGTTCAGTCAATATTGTTTGGAGAGAGATAAAACCTGCAGCTTCAGAATCTAGCGCAAAAAAGACGTAAACACAAAGCGTGGACCTGCTGACGCTTTAAAATCAGTGAGCTGTTGGCTTTCAGCCCCGACGACGTGTCCCTGTACGTGCTGTCGGGTGAGAAAGGCGACATCTCACTCATTCAGATGCGTTGGGTCCGCGTTTTGTGTTTACGTCTTTGTGCACAATCCGTGTACCTGCTCTCATTTACTGTTTAAGCTGTTTGGTGGTTGTAGTTATTTTGTGAGGTTTAACCTGAGATTCTGGCGTTTCGGGCAAAATAAATTAATATTAAAAAATCGATTCAGGATTTCAATGAATCGATATCACGTTATCCAGACCAGAATCGATTTTACTCGATAAATCGATAATCAAAACCCACCCCTAGTTGTCAGCTTCCTGGTGACGAGATCTTAAAGGCCTTCCTTTTTTTGGGATATTTTCTCAAGGTCGGCAGGTGCATGCTTTTCTTCCCCAACTTTCCCAAATATTTCAGTTACATAAAACTTGTGAAATTTGATTTTATGTACTGTATAGCCTGTATAATAAATAAATAAATATGTAGCCCAATAAGTATAAAAAATCCAGAAAGCTACACGGTGGGTCATTTACAAACACAAGTCTAACTTAACTTCCACTCTTTTTTTGTTAGAAAAAAAATTTAATTGTTACATGCTTAAATTTACACAACACATCAGAAATCTGGAGTCATGAACAAAAGCTGAAACCTAAATTTTCAGGATTTGTTGGGTTAACCCTCTGTCGTCCATTTTTCACTACTTTTGATTTTACCTTTGTATTTCATCTTTAAATTGTTTTATTTGTGGGGTTTTTTTGTTGTTTTTTTGCCTCGCCTTGCTTGGTATCATTCTTTTTAGCTCAACTTCACATTTTTTCATTGACATACTGTATTAACACAACTGATTTTAAATCCCTCAAAAAAAAAGAAAATCCTAGTAGTAGTTATATATTTTTTACTGTAAAAACCACAAACATGTTAATTATTTTCATGAATTGAAATGGAAATATAAATTGTAAATTTTGAAAACTGTATACAACTATTTATTTAAAAATGCAGCCAATGCATCTGGTGTTTGTTTGTTTTTTCGTACAACCATTTCAAATTACTACTGAAACTAAAATGACAGAACAAATCGGGTGTCACAAAAAGATGTCCCACAAATTATTTGTTACAGTAAAAAAAAAGTTTGTCCACCACAAGACAGAGGAGACCACCACAGCGATAAAACCTGCAGGTCTGACAGCAGCAAGCGCATCACTCGTCCGGTTTTCCACCTCAAGACAGTGTTTTTGTGCCTTTGTGACATTCATTAGTACCCTCACTGGCATACAAAACAAAACAACGTCTACACAACACACTAACTAAACACTCCACACTAAACATCACAAATCTCTCACATCTCAAAAGGCGCTCTCTCACTCGCTTGCTCTGTCTAGCTGCTATCACTCACAAAACTATCCCCTCTTTCCAAACAACCAAATCCCACGTGTTGCCATTTTTAAAAAAAACAAAAATTTTAATAGACTGTGTGCACGAGAAAATGCTAACTTCCTGCTTTAAGACCGGATGCAGAGTTGTATATTTCCGGTAGCTTTATTTTGCGGTCAATCGCTACTGCGAAGATGGACCCCAAAATCATGTCCAAAACACGAAAACGGAAAGATTGTGTTAAATTAGAAAGAGCAGAAGGTGGGAACACACAAATGATCAATTTTGACCAGTGTTGCCAACTCCTCAGTAAGGAAAATCGCTATTGGCTGTCCTAAAAGTCGCTAAATGACATCATTGCCTAATTTGCATAATTGGTCATGCTAATGTAATTGTAACCTATGTTGCTGGAAAGAGAAATAACATAGTGGAAGAGACAAAGTGAGTAAAAAACGTCCTAAATGCATTTAGAATTTATTTAGAACTACAAATTAAATATCTTTTAGCAATTATTGTTTTTTAATGTCACAATTCCAACCCTGATCCTTTATCCGGGCTTGGACTGGCAGAAGTGACCCGAAATTGGCACTCTGGTGGAGTTACTTTGTGTGTATATGTGTGTGTGTGTGTGTGTGTGTTTATTAGTAGTTTTAAACCTAGTGATTCACAAAACAGCATAACAGTAAAAGAAGAACTGACTGCGTTACAGTCAGTGCAGGAGCAGCGGCTTCGCTCATTGGACGCATAGGTGTGAACGTCTCCTGCCCTGATAGCAGCCGGGGGAGGGCTATCCTCTGCCTGTGAGCACTTTGGAACGGGTGAGGTGCCCACGGCAGCACCGCTGCTTGTTGAGAGTAAGAGCGATACACGTTTTCACGTCAAAAAGTCGTCATAAATAAGTCTCCAATAATACCAGAAAAAGTCGCCAGATTTGTTGCTAGTTGCTTTTTAGAAAAAAGTCGCTAAGGGGGTCTGAAAACTCGCTAAATATAGCGACAAAGTTGCTAAGTTGGCAACACTGATTTTGACGTTTGAAGAGTGTAGATCGATTGGTTGTTTACATCACTCAACACAAGCAGAACTGCATTACAAAATCAGAATACACATCGTCCACAATCAGAAGCACATCTCTGTATAGTGACAGTTCTTATCATTTAAACAGGCAAATGTTCAGCATTCAAACTACAGGTGAACAATAGTCAAAGCCAGATGTTTCCCCCGTAAAGTCGATATTAGCTAGTCAAGTACACACCAACACAACATGTCAACAAACCGTGAAAAAAGCCACAGAAAAATTAAATGAACAATTGCTAGTAAGGGCGTCTATATATTAGTATTTACGAAGGGTATGTTGTGACTCATCTTCAAAATTACAGTGGTCCCTTTCGCGGGTTTTTTTAGTGCAATTTTGCATGCTTTTTTCTTTTTTTTTACACCGCATTGTGTTCTGCGTCCTGATCGGCTGTAAACCATTGTTGATGTCCTCCGTGCCATCTCTCCTGTGCCGTACAGAATCGCTAAATCGATTGCTAGCAGTGTGACTCTGAAGTGCTGTACTTTTCTTCCCAACAAAAACAATGTCGACGAAACGTTTTGCACCATCAAAGGCATCTGCGGTAGCACCCAAAAGGCAGAGGAAGATAACCATCGCAAAAAAAGTTGGACTTCTGATTCCTTGATTCATTAATGATTCATTGATGTTGAATTCTCTCGCAGCTGCTCTATTCCCGTGTTCTGGACCTGAAAACAGGGTTTGGTCTTTGGTTTCATTCTGTAAAACTGGACTTATTTTTCTACAAAGGTTTGAACTTTGAGGGTGTTTAAACAAGAGAGAAAAGTGTGAAAATGTTCATGTCTGTATGAAAAAAGTATATAGTGAGGGGTTTTACAGCCTTTACGCGATTTCACCTATCGCGGGTTATTTTTAGAACTTAACACCCGCGACAAACAAGGGACCACTGTACACAAATACTGAGAAATCCTTTCTTTGAATCCTTTCTCTGTTTTGCTCTGAGGCGCGGGGGAAAAATATCGCCAAGTCGATGAACATCATCTACAGATATATTCGGTAAATGGCCAAGACATCTTGTTGCTGTCAGCTTAAATCGGTCACGTGATTTTGAGGTGCAGCATGTCCCAGAGGGTTAATAACACTCACCTTCATTCCATTTCCAGAGTGTAACAACCAACTGTCAGCCAACTATCTGTTTTAGTGTAACCTGTTTTATTGTGAAAGGTTTAACAAGGCGTGAACATCGGATAGACCGGCAGCTTGCTAAGGAGAAAAATGGTTCGGGGAGCCTTTTGACAATAAAGTACGAGTTTGAGTTGCTCTACAAACTGTTGCTTTAATCCTTAAGCCTCAAAACATGGTGTCAGACGGGGAGCAACAAGCACTAACTGAGCTTCCACCCAGAATCCAGTGGTTCCGACTTAGGTTTATGAGGTACAGTTATACTATCTCACACACTCCAGGCAAAGCACTCCTCACAGCTGACACACTGTCTCCGGTTAATGAAGACCCTGATTCTAAGGCTACAGCTGAACTGCTGGATGACACAAATATATATGTGGATGAAATAAGCAAAAGCATGCCTGCTAGCTCAACTTAGATCACAAAGTTAGCCCTTTAAACCCTATTATATTAAACAGGCTGCCTGGAATTATTTTGTTATTTTAGCTGTAAAAGTCTCATAAAATCTGCTGTAAGCGTGTGCCTTTGTCCCTTTTTTTCAGGACTACTACTACTTTCAACATTTGGTAGTTTTTTTTTGTTTGTTTTACTGTATGCTATAGATGTGTAACAAGGGAATAATAACGGGAAAACACAAAAAAAACGAATTTAAATTCAATCTTACAGATTTTTATTGAATAAGAACACAAAGTGTACATGAATAAAATATTTAGAATTTGCAATTTAAACTTTGAACTATAAAACACTAAACAACAACAAATATGTGAACTTTGGGACTATACTTTGCTTCTGGGGGTCTCTGTTTTCTATGCAAGTCCAAGTATTTTTGGTCCCTGGTGGAACTCGAAAAAACAGTTCCTCTCAAGCTGCAGGCAAAGGCCTACAGTGCACTGTTGGCATTTCCAAGGAGTGCTTCTCTTACAGACGGTGCACTGCTTCCTTCCTATGCTTGCCCTCTGCCTCTTTCCCATATCCACAGTGCTTGTAGGGACAGGAAAGTGTCCTTGACTTGGGGACTCGGTATCCAAGCAAACACCTAGGAGATGTGCAGCGAGCTCCCCCTGGAAGGCCTGGCGAGTCTTGTGCTTCTGTTGCTTGCTGATGCACAACTCTTTGTGAATGATGAAGCTGTTTGTAACTGCAACGTCCAGAAGATGCTGGAAAGCTGTCCCATTTTCTAGTTTTGCGATGGTCTAAATTTGTTCCCAGCATCTGGTCTGATGTGTCCACTCCTCCCATGTATTTATTGTACTCAGTCACAGCTGTCGGTCTGGGGACAGAAACCCTCTCAAAGTGTCCATCTTCCTTTCTCTGCCAGCGTAACGCTATGTCCCCAGTGGACACAGGGTCGACGGTAGTACAGACAGAGACTTCTCGACCGTCCATCCACTTTACAAGTAAAAGGTCACCGTCCCTGATCCACCAAATGGGGCCTCTTGGTGATCTTTTATGTAGAGCATTTTCCTGAGTGGATGGAACACCCAGCCTGGTATGTACCACAAGCCCCAAATCCCTGCTTATTCAAGTGTTGAAAGAGAGCTGGGCTGGTGTAGAAGTTATCACAGTAAAAAATTTAACCCGATCCCAGATCATCTTTGTCCACCAGTGATGTAACCACATCAAAAGAGGGTCCTTTCCCTAATGAAAACTTTGATTTTCCTGTATACAGCTTGAAGTCTAATGTGTAGCCATTGACATCAGCAACAACAAATTTTTTTAGCCCCCACTTGGTGGGTTTGGCCTTCATGCATTGCTTGATGGCTAATATTGGCTTTGAAGAAACCATCCTCTCATCAACTGAAATATGCTGCTCTGAGAGGTAATTACTTATGCAACGATTTCTCATCATCTCAAGGAGAGGTCTGACTCGGTGAAGTATGTCATAGTCCTCTGTGCCCTTTTTCTGTCATTGGCCGCATCTTCTTCTGGATCACTGATACCAAGATTAGAAGTGATGGCCATAAAACTGTCTCTGGACATTACAGTGGCAGGAAAAGGAACATGAAAAGTTGTGTTTCTTCTCCAAAAGTCTGACATTTTTGGAAAATTGCAGACTGTAAAGTGTAAAGTAAACAAGCCCAGGTACTTTTGTAGCTCTTCTGGTGTTATTTCATTCCAGTAAATTTTTTTTACCCTTTTCGTTATTTTTTGCAGCATTTTTGTTTGTGTTTGCACACAAGCATTTTAGTACTTCATCAACAAAAAAATCTGACAGGTCAACTCCTCCCATGAGGTTGTAGTCCTTTACAGCTGATGGCTATGGCACCTCAACTGCTCTGTGTCGTCCTTCAACCTTGCAGATCCTTTTCATAGTGTCCCCGGAGATTTTTTTGTCAGGGCGTTAACTTTGGTTTTTGGTACTCCAACTCTTCAGTCCTGTGCCATATGCTCCAACCCCCAGGTCATGAAGGTGGTGAAAAAGTGCTGGACTGGTATAAAAGTTATTACAATAAATGTGATATCCCGTTCCCAGGTAGTTTTTGTTTATAAGTGCCATCCCAGCAAATGACAGCCCCTTCCCAGTTACCACAGTTGACCCCCCTGTATAAATGTTAGTCCACTGTGTAGCCTGTGTTGTCAGACAGCACAAAAAGTGTTATCCTCCGCTTTGTTGGCTTGATTTTTATGTATTGCTTCAGGAAAACTCTGGCTTTGTTATAGACCATGAGCTCATCATGGTTTTGCTGTGGGTAGTATACAGCTTTGCAGGCTACACGGAAACGTCATACAGGGAACGTACTCTGTGCAGGCAATCATAATCACCAGTGCCTGTTTTTCTGTCATTGAGAGCACCTTCATATGAGGATCACTTATATGAACATTCCAAGTGATGGTGAGGAACCGGTGTCTGGACATGACCTCGGAAAGATATTCCACATGAAAAATCGAATTCACATGCCAAAAATCTCTCATTGTAGGCAGCTTTAGAATCCCCATGTAGAGTGTTAGGCCAATGTAATGGTACATTTCAGCCTCTGTGAGCTCAGTCCACTTGAATTTTTTGCCTGCAGCAATATTTTTAGCTGCATTTTTGTTTGTGTTGGCACACAGTGTTTTGATAGCAGCATGGTCAAAGTAAATCTTGAACAGTTCAGATGGAGATGGACTGTCCACACATACTGAAAATGGCGGCTCCACATCTGGCTTTCTTTTTAGAAAGAAATTCGGTAGACAGGTTGAGGCAAGTTGTTTGGGTCCTTATCACTCTTCCAGGTAGCTGTGCATCACTGGAGAGTGACTCTGACCTGAAGCTCTTGCCTCTTTTTGCCAGAGGACAACTCATCCGACTCCTTCCTCTCCCTCTACTTCCCTCCGGAGTAGAGGCTGCTTCAGTCGAGCAGGAGACTTCAGTTCTGTTCCCTCATCTTCAACATTATCAACACTATACACAAAAGAATTTAACACTGTGTTCAATTTGTCCAGCACGAAAGTAATATAATGATGCGTAATTCGCACAAAAATGTTTTGCGGCGCAAAATTCCTCTCCGCACGAAATTCTTCTTACTTTTCTCTAACATAAAACTATTTTTTCAAACAATATACATACTTGTTTTGGCAAGGGTCAATCCCTTTGATGAAGTCGGTTTCATCCCCACTGTCGGCAGAATCAGGATCTGACAAATGGCCACCGTCTTCAGGCAGGGCGTTAATGAGATCCGAAGCTTCACGCAAGGTTTGGCGTGTCCGGATTTTGACTGCATAATAATTTCATGTGTAGAGGTGTAGAAAGTGTGTATTGAGTGTCTGTTGTGTATAGAGTGTAAGTTTCCAAGTAAGTGATTGCAACATTACGAATGAGAGCAAATGCTAGCGTAGAGAGAAAAAAAACAAACATCACTTCCTGTTGTTGTTGGACAGGTCCATGTGATAGGTCACGCTGACAACATGATGAGATATAATCCACCGTAGGAAGTGACGAGAACAGCTGATCAGATCGATAAAGAGTCTGGCTTCGGATCATAGGGGTTTTTTTAGGGGTTTTTTTGTATTTGTCCACTGTTCTAGTGAGCCTTGACCTCCCAGTCAGATATCGAGCTGGTGGGTAACAGACATCTGAAAATAACTTAAAAAGTTTATTTTGTGATCCAGAAAGAGTAATATTTAAAAGTTTTTGGTGGCGCTCCTCCACCATTGCCGCATTTGAGTTTTGGACAAAATGCATTCTGGGATATTTGGCTGTACCAAGTCCACACAAGTCACCACTGATGCATGCTCGACAAAATGGGAGGAGCAAGAACACATCCAGGAATTTTTAGCATACTTGGCTTGATGCATACTTTGAATTGGAACAGTACTTGGTCTCGGACTGACGATGTATCACAAGTCCACGAGAACGCAAGTACACGGCCAGGCTTAAAGTTTGTATTTGGACAGCTTGCCCTGACACTGACTGGCAAATTAAACGTTCAGTTGAGCCGATTACTTTTACAGTGCCTACAGAATAGTGATGGGATTTCCGTCTCTTTTTAGAGAACCAGCTCTTTCGGCTCGGCTCACTAAAAAGAGCCGGCTCTTTCGGCTCCGAACTGGCTCTTTAGGTTGTTTTGTTGCTTTAATTAATTTATTGTTAACAATAATATAAAATTATGCACAAAAGGAATTACTAATGTAAAAAAAGAGTGGATTTATTTATATATGTTTATTAGGGGTGCAACGATATTCGTATCGATATTGAACCGTTCGATACAGTGCTTTCGGTTCGGTAGGCATATGTATCGAACAATACAAAATTTTTAATTTATTTGATCAATTTTTATTCTGATGATGCTGTCTGTGTTGAGCGCTCAGTGGATCTGCGCTCGACAGTGCAGCCTAGGCGGAGTAGTCGAACGCAGATTCACTGAGCGCAAGGCAAGCTAGCAGACAGAAGTTAAGCTCTTGTTGCAACATGGCAAATTGAACCTCCCCCACCCTCATTCAGATCTGGCGTTTGGAACTATTTTGGTTTTCATGTGACGTATGACCCTGAAGGTAAGCACGTCATGGACAAAAGTAAAACAGTATGTCGGATGTGCCACGCAATGCTCAATTACATGGGTGGGAACTAGTGCGTTAGCGCAGTTAGCTCGTTAACGTGTTGGCCGTCAAGCCCCACGTATGGGGCGATCTGTGGTAGCTCATTAACGGAGATTTGCCGTGTTTTGGCGTTAATGTCATTTCAGATTAACGCTGACAGCACTAGTGGGAACACAACGAATATGTCTGCACATTTACGCCAACATCATCCTAGTGCAAAGACAAGTGGAAGCAGACAAAAACAACAAGCAGGCATGCTACAAACTTTACCCGAGTCATTTAGATAGCCGTTAGCACATGATTCTCCTTATGGGGACCTGATATGTTTAATATGCTGCTGAGAATATACCCCAGAAGAAGGTATAGTACAGCTTTTATTTTGGAAAGAGCCATTTCTCTGTAATAAACTCTCTTTTCCAAAGATGAGTGATTTCTCCATCAGATAGATTTATTTTTTTATTACTTTGTTGTTTCAGCAACATTAAATTTAAAAACTGTACTTTTGACTTAAAATATATATTTATAATTTTAATAAATGACAAATTAAAAAGGCATGAACATTTTTTTTGTATCGAAAAAATATCGAACCGTGACACCAAAGTATCGAACCGAACCGAACCGTGAATTTTGTGTATCGTTGCACCCCTAATGTTTATATATAAATATATGCGGTGGCCCCTAGAGACAAAACATGTACAAACTCCAAAACACATTTCTAGCGTTAACTGAACTTCCAAAACAGAGCTACCAAATCACTTAAATTACACAATTGAAAGCATGTGTGTATTGTTTGTGTATTTATACACAATCACTCATATATATTCAAATAATTCAAAAAAATGTTCATTTACCTGTTACTACCACACACCAAATCCGGTCGTTGGTACTTGCTGGCTTGTGTAGCCACTAGGTAACAAAAGCTCAACACTGGGCCTAGCATTCTGGAACACTTCTGTTGTCTTTTGTATGTGATTCTGAGTTTGTACATGCTTCGGAGTTTTTATGTGTTTTGGAGTTTTTGCTCCAGGGTTTGTACGTGCTTCAGAGTTCGGACATGTTTTGATGTTTGTACGTGCTTTGTCTCTAGGAGCCACCGTAAATATACTTTTATTTATTCACTCCATATAAAATTTAATAAATAAATAAATCATATAATACAAAAACCAGAGCCACAGCCAACCGTGGCTCAACCCCTGAGCCACCATGGCTGAGGGAGCCAAACAGGCTTGGACCGCTACTGGGTACAGCATCAGTCACCAAACGACAATGACAAAACCTGAATGTACCTAAATGTAATGAGGCCAAAGGAGAAGGAAGAGGGAGGTCTTTTTCCATTGGGTGGAGAGCAGCTAAAAGAATAAAATAAAGGGGTCAGTGCACCCAAGAAATACAAAACTCAAGAGTAGCAGATAACATTTGTCTCAATCATCCAGGTAAGTAAATCTCCAAAAGTTGATTCTGTTCATCTGGACGTAGCGTTTTGTGGGAGAAACGTTTTGTCGCTCATCCAAGTGACTTCTTCAGTCTCAGCTGACTGCAGGTTTCCCAGATCTTATAAACAGTACACTTGCATAATGACTGAAACTATCACAACAAGTGTACCAGAAGCTGATGCGTACCGGAAACCTATGCATACGGATCAGTATTTAAGGTTTGACTCTCATCATCCACTGGAGCATAAATTGGGTGTCATCAGGACGCTACAACACAGAGCAAACACCATCCCCACAGACACAGCGGCCAGGGAAGCAGAAGAACATCACATCAAGAAGGCCCTGAGTAAATGTGGTTATCCCAGCTGGACATTTGCCAAAGCTGCAGTATTCATGCTTGTGCCACTTTTGTGCATACTCTGTCACTCCTCTCCCAACTGCTCTGGGACTCTTCTTGACTGCCCTCACCTCCCATCTTTTATGCAGTGTGAACAGGTGTGGAGAATTACTTTGATTATGGTGTGGGTAGGAAGAAAAATACCCTTAAAAATAAAAGCATGCAAAATATATATAAACATGCATAAAACCATACTACAGAATATAATATTAAAACAACTTCTACCCCCGTAATATAAACAAGGGCATTTTCCACAAGGACACCCAAGTGGGTTGGTAGATAACTATGGTCACACATAGTTTCAGGAATGGAAGCTCTGTGGAAGTAAGGATCGACGACACAGAGCTCTCAGTTCTCACTCCTTCTTTATTCGTCTCCAACATCAACTGCACATATCGCGCCACAAAACACAGGAACACACTTCCTCAACACTGGGTGTGAGTGGAGCCCTCTAGTGGTCCACCACACATGCCCCCCCCCCACCCCCCACCCCCCACACCCAGCAGAACTAGTCCAGGACCCGGGGCTTAAGCAAACGGCTGAACCGCGGGGGTGGGGAACTGACAGAGGGCAACCCAGCCAGGGAGCGAGGCTGGCACTGGCGGTCAGAAAAAGATGCAGACGACTCGGACTCCGTTGATTGTGGGTCGCTCCTGGGGGAAAAAACAGAATCCATCAGCCCGGTGACAGGTGGGCGGCCGCGGCGAGGGGCCTGGGCCGGGACCACCTGATCCTCTTGCATTACATGTGCAGGCTTAAGTCTGTCCACAGAGACAACCTCCTGCCGACCCCCAAAGTCCAAAATGAAATGTTTGTTGCCTGGTTTAAGAACCCTGTATGGCCCGTCATATGGTGGACGCAGCGGAGTCCTACGGGCATCGTGCCTGACGAAAACAAAACGAGCAGAGTCCAACGAACTCCGAACAAAAGTGTCAGGCAGGCAGTGGTGCACAGGAACAGGAAATGAGTCTCTTGGGGGGCGAAAAGGCAACAAAGAGGTATCGAAACATGGGGGAGGGCTCTCAGGTAAGAATTCCCCGGGGACCCGGAGGGGCTGGCCGAGGACCAGTTCAGCCGGGGAAACCCCGAGGTCTTCTTTAACTGCGCTACGCAATCCCAGCAAAACCCACGGAGAACGGTCGACCCAGTCGCCACCTGTTAAGGAAGCCCGGAGCGCGGCCTTAAGTGACCGGTGAAACCGTTTGCACATCCCGTTAGCTTGCGGGTGGTATGCTGTGGTGCGGTGGACCTTGACCCCCAGGCCGTCAGCCATAGCAGACCAAAGCTCAGAAACAAACTGGGGGCCCCTGTCCGAGGTAATGTCAGCAGGGGGACTGAAACGTGAAACCCACGTTGACAAAAATGCTCTGGCTGCTGTCGTGGACGCCAGGGGTTTGAGCGTTGGCATGGGATACAAACTGCCGCCCATTCTTTCACCGTCTTGCGAAGGCCCGGCCAAACGAACCTGGCGCTGACCAGCTTGACCGAGGCCCGGACGCCGGGATGAGAGAGGGCATGCACCGAGTCAAAAACACGACGACGCCACGAAAGGGGAACCACCGCACGGGGGCGGCCGGTGGAAACGTCGCAAAGAAGGTGCGGACCGCCGTCCCACATCGGGGTGTCCTCCAGCACAAGGCCCGTTTTTGTTGACTGAAGGGCAAGGACGTCCGGGTCAGCACGTTGCTCGGCGGCCATGGCAGCGTAGTCGACGCCGACATACACTGGAGAAACCAACACACGTGAGAGACAGTCAGCGACGTGATTGGACTTACCAGCCACATGCTGAATGTCTGTGGTAAACTCTGAAATGGCCGCCAACTGGCGCTGCTGGCGTGCGCTCCATGGGTCAGAGACCTTGGACATCACAAACGTCAAAGGTTTGTGGTCAACGTACGGAGTAAAGTTGCGACCCTCGAGGAAAAAACGAAAATGTCGTGTCGCGAGGTGCAGGGCCAGCAACTCCCTGTCAAAAACACTGTACTTGCGTTCAGCATCCCGGAGTGTACGACTGAAAAAGGCAAGCGGTTGCCAGAGACCTGAAACCCGCCGTTCCAACACCCCACCCACTGCCGCGTCGGTAGTCAACGCAATCTCCGCCGACGGAAACGGGTGTGCCAGCAGGGCGGCGTCAGCCAGCGCAGACTTGGCTGTGGAAAACGCATGGACACGTTCCGGCAGCCAGTCAACCGGATCTTTGGCTGTTTTACCTTTTAAGGCAGCATAGAGTGGCTGTAGCAGGTGGGCAGCTCTGGGGAGAAAGCGGTTGTAAAAATTTATCATCTGCAACGCTTTAACCGACGTGGGATGCGGAAAAGCCAAAACGGCCTGGACTCTGTCGGGCAACGGAACCACACCTTCAGCGGAAATGCGGTGCCCGAGGAAATCCAGAACCGGCAACCCAAACTGGCACTTGGAAGGGTTGATGATCAGGCCGTGCGCTGCCAAACGCTGGAAAACCTGGCGCAGATGGGACTCGTGGTGGCTCGCTGAGCAGCTGGCCACCAATATATCGTCCAGATAAACAAAAACGAACGGCAGCCCACGCAAAACGGAGTCCATCAGCCGCTGAAAGGTCTGGGCAGCACCTTTCAGGCCAAACAGTATGCGCAAAAACTCGAACAAGCCGAAGGGGGTAATGACAGCGGTTTTAGGAACGTCTTCGGCGCGCACGGGAACTTGGTGATACCCCCACACCAAGTCAATTTTAGAAAAAAATCGACGTTCCGGCGAGATTGGCAGAAAAATCCTGAATGTGGGGGATGGAGTAACGGTCATTCTCCGTGGCATTATTTAAACGGCGGAAATCTCCGCATGGCCGCCACCGACCGTCCGATTTGGGCACCATGTGAAGCGGAGAGGCCTATGCACTGTTCGAACGCTGTACCCATGGCTGCAAACTCTTCCCGAGCGATGGACAGTTTTGCGGGGTCGAGGCGGTGCGCGCGCATGAACACCGGGGGCCCGACCGTGGGAATATAATGCTCAACCCCATGCTTCGTTACCGTGCTAGAGAAATTAGGGACAGACAGCGATGGAAACTCTAAAAGCAAACGCTAAAAAGCATCCCCGGAGGTCACTACATTAGCCCGAATCAGAGGCTCGGCGGCCCGAGTAAAACAGGGTAGCAAAGAAAACGAGAGCATCAATTAAACGTCTGTTAGCAACATCGACAAGCAGTCCATGAGCACACAGAAAATCAGCACCTAAAATAGGTACAGAGCTAGCGCCAACAACAAAGTTCCACTGGAAATCCCGGCCATGAAAGTCACCAACCTTTCCCCAAACGTTTTGATGGGAGAGCCATTAGCTGCAATGAGCTGCGGCCCACAGTTCGCTGCTAGTCCGTCGGCAGCGCTAGGGGGAAGGAGGCTCTTCTGGGAGCCGGAGTCCACGAGAAAACGTCTCCCGGAGAGCGAGTCCTCTATGAAGAGCAGCCTTTCTGTATTGCCAGCAGTCGCGGCTGCTACAGCGCGCTGGCGGGTCTGTTTCCCTGGGCCGTGAAAGCGCAAGGCGGCAGGCAGCGACGCGCTCTGTCGCCAAAACGCTGATGGTAGAAACAGATGCTCTTTCCGCGGTGCCGGCGTGTAGCAATCCCTGCCGTCAGCAAGGGGGCGGAAGCTCCGGGGGAGGCAGGTGGCGGCGTGGAAGGTGCCGCCGCGAAGGGCGAACTGAGCCTCCACGTGTACGAACGATGACGGGGGGTCATGGAGCCAAAAGTCCGGCAGTTTCAGCGCCACAGCGAACGTAGCTGCAACAGGAGGCGGAGGTCCGGCGGCCGCTGATGCATCCATAGCGGAGTCTGCATTATCTGCGGCCCGTTGCATGCTCAAGTCAGGGGTCTCCAATGTGGAGGTAAGCATCGACGACACAGAGCTCTCAGTTCTCACTCCTTCTTTATTCGTCTCCAACATCAACTGCACATATCGCGCCACAAAACACAGGAACACACTTCCTCAACACTGGGTGTGAGTGGAGCCCTCTAGTGGTCCACCACAGCTCCCCAGTTTCTTCTGCAGCTGGAGAAAGGGACAGCTCAGAAGCAGACTGGGACACAGTCTCATCCTGTGTTGCCACATTTCCTGATGTGTTTAGTAGCACACCACACACACAATGAGACATTTGAAAATGGCCTTGAACTGGCCTGGTGAAGGGTTGTTATTCCAGCCCCCTAAAAAAGCATACACACATAAACAACAAACAGATACCAGAAATCCTTTGTTAAGCTCACTCAAATAAGAAACATTGAAGAACAATAAATGTATTATTTTTGTCTGGTTTGTTCAGTTGGCTAACCTTTATCTAGGTTTTGGACTGGTGTAAAAATCAGAGGGGGAAAGAAGCTGAATGGCTGGATGTCATAATGACAATAGTTACCATAGAAAAACCCATTGGTGAGTTTAGACCCTTTGGGTACTCAAGTGGCCCTAAATTATATCAGAGCACCCCTAAAAATAACTATTAATAGTATTAATTACATTTTCCTAACTTTTCTACTGACGACAGCACAGGACAGAATGAAAACATATTTTCTGTCCAGGGTTGTTGATGTCATGATGTTACAGTGCGTTCACACAGAGGCGTTGCTGTTTCAACAGCGTGTTTTGTCATTAAAAGCCTAAATAAGACTTTTGTTGCTGCAGCAAGAAAAAGATAAAGAGGTAATTTCATGACACAAATCAGGGATGCAGATTTAAAACACTCTGTAACTGAAATATAGCAAAAGTTCAAACTTCTGATAATGCGGGGACATTCCTGTGACTAATAAAGTGCCTGCTTATTTTTATTTGTTCTCTAAAAGTGACAAAAACGTTAGCTAATTTAGCTGAAATAACTAGAGATTATCAGCTAATTTTAACCTTCTGATCCACTAGTCTGCTGGTATGTTGTGAGTTGCCAACCAACTAATGTATGAATTCAAGAACTTTAATATAAAACAACTCTATTAACCTTGCCTCGTGTACAGGTCATTTTCCAGTGTCTGCCTTGAATATACTGAATAATGCTACTTTAAGTGCTTGATGATTTGGTGAACTGCCTCTGTGATTAAGACATTGAAATAATGTTGTGCATATTTCTCATCTTATCATCTTCTTCTATCATCTTATCTATCATGTTTAACTTCTTTAATGACTGAGTCTTTGCCTGGAATTTGATAACTAAAGGCCAACCTAAAACAGGTGGATCAGATTCAAATCTCTGATAATTCACCCTAAATTATTCTTAGAAAGTAACTACAATTGGCCATCCAACTAATTAGGTTGCTTTTGAAGGTAACATGGCATTTTTTATTCAACTGAACTGAGGTTTGCAATGTTAATAGGGTTGATTACATTTGCAAACAGCGTATTCCTTTAATATTTATTACAAGGCACTGTATGCATGACATGATAACTGGGAGCTTAGCAGCCGTAAAAGTTTGAACCTAGAACTGCCCCAGTTAATACCCATACATAGAATTTAAAAAAAATAATAATTTTAATTGCTCAATCTTACCTGTGAAAGATAATCCCATATGATCTGGTTTTGACTGTAAAACAACTCCATGCAGCACAAGAATGAGTCATGTCTGTCTCCTCAGCAGTGCTGCAAACCTCATGAAATATCCTTCCCACCCTGGACATTATCTGTTTAAGTTGCTGCCCTCTTGCTGACAATTGATAAGTTCATTTCATAGCAGCTCGATTTAGCAAATAAACAAGTTTCTGTGATGAGTTTCATGTTGCTAACCAGCTTGGCCAAAATGTGTGATGTAGAGAAGATCGAGTTTGAAAATACATTAGCAAGGAAAGCTGTGAGAATTATGGAGAGGGGATGGCAACTCTGACCATGTCTGGTCTAATAAAACAAGCAAGTTGACCTGTTGCAAACTGTATCTTTTAATCACCCCTGTAGATGACTGTTAACCATGTCACACACTGGTCTAATGCTGAACATTAAACATAATATAAATTATTTTTTTAAAAAAACATTTAACATTGATAGAGGACATTTTTCTGCAGAATAATATTTTTACTTTGATACTTTGTGCACAATTTTACAATTATATAATTTTATGTTTGGTGAGGTCTTTTCATAGTGTTTTATTGCTTCTTTTTGTAAAGGATTGGTTTGCCAAAAAGTATCGTCGCAACAAATAAATAATTTCCTTATTTTTTTTGTGCTAACTTGTAGCTGCTGCATGCTGGGTGTGCTATGTTTTTATGCTTTGTGGTTGTCTCTGTGTAGCCAGAAGATTAGCTATGTTGTTATGGCTGTCCATCACTCAGGTTTCCTGCCTTGGGCCTGCAGATTACAGGGAAATGCCACACATCTGTCTGTTGTCACTGCTAGAATATTTCTTTTACAATTTTCTTTACATTTTTAAAATTTTAGTTAGATATTTTTCTATATTTGCTTATTTTCCAGTCTTAATAGTGTTCATAAAGAGACTAGCAAGAACAATATTAAAGAGCTGTTTTGATAAACAGTGCACAAATGCTGTGATAAAATACTGATGATCAGCTTTTTAAAGCTGTGGAAGTAGTATCCAATCCTAGATTCCTTTATGGGAGCATTAAATTGTCCAAAATATAGTATCCTATACTTTATATTTATGTTCTATAAGTTGTAACACCACAGTATATGTAGAGTCTATAAAAATAGACTTTTACTGAAAGTACAAATGATCTGGAGTAAAATATACATCAAACTCTATATAATTCTATATAGAGTATATATGAGTCTTTAAAGTGTGAATACAGTTGGACCTAATTCACTGTAACTGAATCACACCACAATTTATTTGTTGATTTATATTGACCTAAAGATCAAGGGGCGATCGTGGCTCAAGAGTTGGGAGTTCGCCTTGTAATCGGAAGGTTGCCGGTTCGAGCCCTGGCTTGGACAGTCTCGGTCATTGTGTCCTTGGCAAGGCACTTCACCTACTGCCTACTGGTGTTGGCCAGAGGGCCCAGTGGCGCCAGTGTCCGGCAGCCTCGCCTCTGTCAGTGCGCCCCAGGGTAGCTGTGGCTACAATGTCGCTTGCCATCACAAATGGGTGGATGACTGGATATGTAAAGCGCTTTGGGGTCCTTAGGGACTGGTAAAGCGCTATATAAATACAGACCATTTAAAGAAAGTTCAGTGAATAAATAAATCAAAAATCAATATGAAAGAGGTGTATGTATGTGGTGTGGTCTTATACATAAACCCTGAAAAATCCATTAATTCTTCTTTTTTGATGCAATTATTTATGTATCCCTGCTCCTAACCTGCTACAGTGTGCATCTTAGCATCTTCATAAACCAGTGCGTGATCTGAAATGACAAAGCAGCTATGAAAAGTGCAGAGAGGTTTGAATATGGACAGGGGTGTGAAACACATCTGAGCCACACATGAGCGCGTGCCATCAGTCATGTAAACAAGTGACACATGCAAAAAATAAATAAATAAATAAAAATACACAAAAGCAACGTGATATCAGACAGGCCAACACAACCAGAAGCAGATACACACAAAACAGGTCCGAAGAGTAGATCTGTCAGTAATAATGTTGGGTGAAGTTTGGAATATTATTGTTTGCCAAGGGGCGTCACTGGATTATATTCCAGTGTTTGTTGAGCTGTCTAATTCATCCAGCTTTAGCCTTTTCTAATATGAATAAATATATTTCTACAGTCAAATAATGCACAAAGTAAGCACTTTAATGCATAAAAGTCTCCCGAATGCTGTGAAGTCTTGTGAAGTGAAGTATTTGAAGCATAAATGTGACGATTAGAATAATATTTCCACAATATACGATCCCGTTAATTGTTTAAAACAACTGTATAGTCCTATAGCGTGTCAAAACCGTTTCTTTTGATTGACAGCTAAACCGAGCAATGGTCACGAGCCATGCAACCCAGCGGGCCAATGGGAGCGAAGGTGACGGTTCAGTGGGCTGGGTTTAGAGCAACGATGGCCGCCGCCAGCAGCAGCAGTCTCTACAGTGGCTCCAAATTACTGCTCGGTTTTACATGCAAAGGGAAGAAAATGCCTTTGAAATTTCGCTGGACAATCGCTTTTCTGGTTGTTACTCTAAGCCGGTGTTTTGCCGACGATGACCACGAAATGGAGGAGTTCCTGAAGCGGGAGCATTCCCTTTCCAAGCCTTACCAAGGTACCTGTGGTACAGGAGGGGGACGCGGGCTGAGGGGCGAGGACAGATATTTCCAGAATAATGTACTCACTCATGAACTCGTGCACGCACTAGCCGCTTTTCTAAGATGAAATCACTCTATTTCTCACGCAACTCGTCTAGTGGCATTGTCATAGTGACATACTCGCTATATATTTTGTGCTTTCTTATCTTTCATGCGCGTGTCCCCCTCCCACTCACTGACAAAGCACTTTGATCTCAGGCTCAGTGAGCTGTGTTTTGCTGTCATTATAATGGGAGCTGATTGTTTTACCAGGTGTGGGCTCCTCAAGCTCCTCCCACTGGGAGCTGATGGGCGATGCCATGGTAACCACCGAGCCGGTGCGCCTGACACCTGACATGCAGAGCAGACAGGGGGCGATATGGAGCCGCATTGTGAGTAAAGGCTGCACTGTGTACAAGTTTGCATACTCCCAGTATACTGCATGAGCAGCAAGTCTGGTGACTGAGTTATTTCCTTGACTTAACTGCTTTAAGTTACAATCACTTTTCATCATCTAACTCGATGCTAAGTGTCGGATGCAGTGGTGTAAAACACGCTCTCTGGAATGGATTCTCTGTCTGGTAATCCGATGGTAATCCGAGTCTGGGTTTGGCTGTTTCCAGGAGAACGGTGATTGTCGGACTGTATTGGGCCAGGTATAAAAGTTGGTGGAGGGGCAATTATGGTGTGGGGTTGTTTTTCAGGAGTTATTTCCAGTGAAAGGAACTCTTAATGCTTCATCATACCAATCCATTTTGAACTATATCATGCTCCCAGCTTTGTGGGAACGTGACTGCACACCAGTGGATAAAGCGAGGTCCATGAAGATGAACGAGTGTGGTCTGGATGAACTTGACTGGCCTGCGCAGAGTGCAAAAATCAGTGTCTGAGCTCACAAATGAGCTTCTGGACGAATGACCAGAAATTCCCATAAACACTCCTAAACCTTGTAGAAAACCTTCACAGAAGAGTAAAGGCTGTTAAAGCTGCAACAGCTGGGCCAAAATCATATTAAACCCCTATGGATTAAAAATGGGATGCCACCCAAGTTTGTATGTGTGTGAAGACAGACGACCCAATACCTTTGGCAATATATTGTGTCGTTTCAGCTGTACTTGTAACAGCAGGTTCAAATAAAAAAGAGAGGAGCTACCTCTGTATTTACATTTACAGTAAGAGCCAGAGACACAAGCTGCAGATGGAGAGGTGAGGGTTAGTTTGAAATCCTGCAGGGTAATTTCCACTGTGTTGCCTGATGAAGTTAAACAGACTCGTGCACTCTGTTTCCTGTTTATAAGGTTTACTTAGCCACAGCAACACAGGCTAACACCCCAGCCCTGCAGTAAATCCTGATTATTACTACAGTAAATAAGCAAGATATACTAGGGTTAGAAATGAGAGATGTGTGAGAGCCAATGATTGTTATGCTGTCATGCCAATATGCAGATCCATACTTTGTGGTGAAGTAAGGGAGCATCCAAAAGTACCCAGTCATGAAAATGTTTTGCTAGATTTCTCTAAAGCAGGAATGTCAAACTCATTTTACACCAGGGGCCACCTACAGTGCACTGTGATCTTAAGTGGGCCGGACTAGTAAAAATCCCTATATCTCGCTATAAGAAAAAGAAGTGTCATTTCAACAATCGCTCTCACGTATTACTATTATTATTTTATTGTGAAGACATTGTAAAAACATTCATTTCTGTTGTCTATTCTGTTATTTAATTGTTTTTCTCTTACTCGTGTGTAGTATGAAAGACTTTGGGTGCAGTTTTCATCAGCTGTAAAATTTACGAAAATACAGTTAAATGTATGCCCTCCTTTACATTTTCCAAAGAGTGGGCCAGATTGGAGTCATTGCTGGGCCAATTCTGACCCATGGGCCTTATGTTTCACACCCCTGCTCCATAGTAAAGCACAAATGTTTCTTCCACTTTCAGTAGTTGCTGCAAGAAACATTGAAGGTTTAGACCTATAGTTATTGTACAAATGCATGCTATGACTGTGTGGTTGTGATAAGAGCTGCTGTACACTGATAACCACAGCCTGTCTTCAGTGGGCGAGGCTTTACTACGTTTTCAGTTTAAGTTGTTTTGTTCTGGAACTGTTTTGACTTTAAAAAACTTTTTGACATTGTTATGCTCAGTCACAATATGATGGTAATATTTGGTTTTACAATTGGTTAGATGTGGTTCATTACAGTAAGAAGCTTCAGTCACTGGCTTTTGCTTTCAACAAAGGCTTGACTGCTTGTCCACTATCATCTTTACTGTAACCTTGCTGATTTTATCTCACACTGGTAAACAAACATCCTCACCGTCTGCTGCTTGTGACTGTGGTTGGGTTAAAAACCTCATGCATCTACCTCAATCTTAGTAGACTCACTAAAATGATGAAGTCTGCTTCTATTTTCCTTTCCTCTTAGCTTAATCTCAACCCATCCTTAAGTGTTATCCATGCAGTCACCTCACCTACACGTAATAAAGCTCTATATCAAATGTAGCAGGCAATGAAACATTATTTACTCAAAAGGAAACCAGACTGTGGAACAGGACTAGGCCTACCAAAGACTTTTAACTTATACTTCTGTAGCTTATTGGACTTGTTGTATTTTAGCCCTGCCATCTGAAGGACTGGGAGGTGCAGGTGCACTTTAAAATTCACGGGCAAGGAAAGAAGAACCTGAACGGTGACGGGTTGGCCATTTGGTACACGAAGGAACGCATGCAGAAAGGTAAGCACTACAGGATGCAGGGCTCTAGAGTGCGACCAATTTGGTCGCAAATGCGACCAAATTTTTCAGTGGTGCGACTAAAAATAAATATTTGGTCGCACCTGTGCGACCAACTGTTCGGGTAACAAAAAAAAAATCTCTGCAACTCTCCGTGTGGTCAACAACGGACACACATTATGCCCCTATCGTGGACTAATCAATCAGAGATAGTCAGGGGCGGGACCTCTCTGATTGGCCGTGGTCCAGTTGAAAGTGCAGGTGGAAGAGAGAGGTGAGTAGCTTGAATAAAGCGATATCAATTCATTAACGGATTCCACACAAAGACATAAACACAGAGCGGACACGACGCATCAGAATCAGCTTTGGCTTTCTCGGCTTTCTCACCCGACGGCCTGAACACGGACACGCTGTCGGAGCTTAGCGATTCTGATGCGTCGGGTCCACTCTGTGTTTACGTCTTTTTTGCGCTAATTCTGAGCTGCAGGTTTTGTCTCTCTCCAACCAAAATTCGCCAGCAGCAAAAGAAGCAGCAAACTACGCTTCACATTTGATCAATGTCGTCATGAATTCCCTCTGACTTTTGCTGTTTTACTTCCACCACGATAAAAATCACACTTCATGCACAGCTCGCTCTCTCTGTGTGTACTTCAGGAACAGTTTCCCGTCTCAAATCTGTTTTCTGCATTATTCATTCGCTTATTACCCACCAGTCTACCGTTGTTTACAGCGCTGTCTTTTTCTTTTTTCACTTAAATGACCTCGGACAAGAAAGCCTAATTTCTGCTGTTCAATACTGAAGAAATTTAAACTTCTTAAAATTCTGCAAAATTGCAGAATATTGCAGAATATTTTTAAGGTTATCTGCTATAAAAAGCCAGACCAGGAAAATCTCCTTCATGTTTTTCTGTGTTTTATTCTCAGTTACTTTCACACAAAGGCATCTGCTGTGATGTTCACAATTCTGATGAAGTCTCATGTGTATCAGTACTGATAAATAATCAGAATTATAATATTTCTGACTGTCTGAGGCTAAATTGAATCAAATCAGGAATCCATTCAAACCGGAATCGAATGGATTATAGAAATCAGTGATGATACCCAGCCCTAGTGAGCAGCCTAGGCCTGAGAGAAGTGGATGTAGCTGTGGGTGATAAGAAAAGATGAAAAGAACGATTGATAACTTTTTTGTTAAGTTAAGGCCTGATCCTTCTGAAATTCATAGCCAGTGCTCTGACACGGTGCCATCAATCTTTGAATGCTGAAAAAGCATAGTGTATCCAGGAAACACTGCCCAAGTGTCCCCTCTCCCCACTGCCTTTCAGCAGCAGACAGCAGCAAACAGGTTGTCAGAGGAGGCCAAGATGATGATTAAGTTTAACATTTTCTAAAATATTGACAAAGCACTTTAAGCACAAGTTTGTTAATAATTTAGAAATGAATATTGTCTGTATGGATTTTCCCCCCAAAGAAAGTGAACATGTAAAACTGCGGTGTTAAGCGATGCGGTTGAAAAATTTGAGTGCGCCTAACTCTTGTGCCAGTACGCCTAAATTTTTAAAGTTAGGCGTACCGGTGCGCCCATGTCAAAAAGTTCGTCTAGAGCCCTGGGATGTAATTTAAACCTAACCATGGTGCTAAATAAACTACAAGAACTAGTGTTTATATGTTACCAGCACTGTCTTTAAATCCTTTTCCAGGGCCTGTTTTTGGAAATAAGGACAACTTCACCGGCTTGGGCGTTTTTGTGGACACATACCCCAATGAGGAGAAACACATAGAGGTACGCTGCTGTGGTTCTGATTACTGTGTGGGTGCACTGTGGGATTAACAGTTTATGTAAAAGGGGCTGTATTTTTCTTCTTTTGTGCACACAATTGGATACAGGCGCAGAAGAAGAGATACACTCCTCGCACACAGGTAACCAGTGTTTTTAACATCTGACCCTCTCCCTATGATCCGGCCTCCACTCTCATTTAACCCTTTTTCTCCCCTCCCGTGGTTTGTTTGTGGTTACAGCTGAGTCATACTTAATAAAATGTTATGAAATTACACAAAACAATCACATAATAGGAAGTGAGCCTGCATGTCCTAATTGTTCTCCATTTTATTATTTCTTCTTCTCCTTTAGCCCTTTTTCTTTTTCCCAGCTTGCTGCTGTCACTGTAGTCATACTGATGTGGATTCACTCTTGTTAAAATGCCCTGTTCCCTCTCTGCTTTTCCTCCTGTGACCACAAGAGGATCTTCCCCTTCGTCCTGGCAATGGTGGGGAATGGCACCATCAGTTACGACCACGAGCGGGATGGCCGGCCCACAGAGCTGGGTGGCTGCAACGCCATGGTGCGCAACCTCAAGCACGATACCTTCCTCTTCATCCGATACGTCCGCCGCAGGCTCACGGTGAGAGACACAGCCTTTGAATCATTTTGGCGTGCAGGAAAAATCAGCTTGTATCATATAAGTTGTTTCTAAGTGGTGAACCTTAGAAGTTAATGGAAATGTGTCGCCCAGGTGATGATAGATATCGACGGGCAGCATGAATGGAGGGACTGCCTGGACCTACCCGGCGTGCGGTTGCCACAAGGCTATTATTTTGGCGCTTCAGCAATCACTGGAGATCTCTCAGGTAAACAAGTGCAGAGTAATGCAATGGCTGGTTTTAGCTTTATCTTTATCTTTTAAAACTGTTGTTGTGTGCTTTAGAGGCCATGTGTGGTGTTGAGCCAACTGCAAGACGCAGAAACAATGGAATGAAGTGACATTGAGCCTTTATTTAAGCTAGTACAAAATAAAGGAAAAACATAGGGAGAGACAGACAGAAAAAACTCAGTGAACCAATGACACTCTGAGAATAATGGATTCAAAAAAGAGACGGAAACACAAAAAAACAGAGACCACAGAGGAGGTTAACGGATGCAGTGAAGGCCGACATGCAGAGGGTTGGTGTGTGAGGAGAGGATGGTAGAGATGGAGACAGATCTGCTGTGGTGAACTGTAAAGGGAGAAGCTGTTTAAATGTGAAAATCCACTTCTCCAAAGAATTAGGGAAACATTTGATCATCACAGTCTAACACCAAGTAGCAGACCTGTCAGTTCTCACGCCACCATCATGCAGACAAGAGTATATTTTGTAAAACTGTAGTAAAAATGAGATTAGGAAACGTAAAAATATGAAGAAAAAAGAAACTTGATGCTGTTTATTGTCGTTATCTGGCCTTGTGTAACAGGACACTCTACTTAGATATTAAAACTCTAAATTATGGCCTCAGGGCTGTGAATATTTAGCGCTGCGAGCTGGGATTTTAACTTTTAAGTCAGCAGTTAAATAATGATCTCACCATCGATTCACAACACCAGCTTCACTTGAGCTGAATTACAGTGCAAGAAGATTCCTAGAACTCCATATTAGCTTCTAATCTCTGGGTTTCTGTTTAACTTTTTCACATTTCCATTTGCTGATTCTTACTTAATAGATAACCATGATATAATTTCTATGAAACTCTACCAACTGACGGTGCTGCGGAGCAAAAAGGAAGAAGAGGAGGAGGAAGACGACGTGATAACCATACCCAGTGTCGACAACATGGAGCTCATCAGATGTGAGATAACACAGTCACGCATCACTTAGTGGAGTTTCCATCAGAGGGTGTGCTTTTCGCTCACTGCTGTGCTCTCTTTCAGTGGGTCAGAGTGATGAGGGGATGAGCGGAATAGCCATTTTCTTCACCGTGCTCTTCTCCATGCTGGGGTGCATCTTCCTCATCGTTATCGGCCTGGTGGTGTACAGCCACTGGAACGAGAACAGACGCAAGCGCTTCTACTGAGGACAACAACAAAGCAGACGGCGATTGTAAAAGCTGTCGTGGTCCGCGGACACAACTGCACTGAAAGTGAGACGCTGCTGTCAGCCGGCACTGGTTTGTTTTTGTTTTGTTTTGTTAAAATCCCGAGGACAACTCAGTTTGACAGGAAGTGGAGTGGATGTATTCCCTGCTACACAAAAAGCCATACTCCAACTTTGCCATCAGTAGCCATGAACCAATAGGAGGATCTCAATTCACACTTTGTCCCTCCCCCCCCGGTTGACGCGCACCAACTCGGCCTTACCATCTCCACCTCTGTACCTGATACAAAGCAGATGTGCAGCACTGTCACTGACTTCTCATGAGCAGCTATTTTTTTGTGTGTTTTGGTACTGTTTGCTGGATTTGGAGGATATTTTTTTCACTGGTTTTCACATCACTGATGTTGATTTTGCAGCTTTAAGAAATCGACTTAAGTAAGCTGATGTGTTCCTGCTTGCAAGTCCATTAACTACCTGCAGTACAAGGTGCTAACCAAATTAGCAAAAGCCACTGATCCGCTTCTTTGCATTAGAAAAGCCTCTCAGTTTATACTGTGCTGTATTATGTGCTCTATATTCTTATTGTTGTTTTAGCATGCATGGCGTTTGTGTGGGTTAGTCTGTGATCTGCTTTGTTAACATCATGTGTGAGCTTTTAGCCGTTCTATCTACACATAGCATGTGTCAATGGCAGCGATCGGTGTGTTTCAGGGAAATTATCAATTTAAGTCAGTTGCTTTGTCAAAATGTTTATTTATATTTCATACCTTTACCCTAGTCTGTGTGTGCATTTAAAAAAATGTTTTTTTTATTTTCAATACTGCTATTTTATGTTTGTTTTATTTTATTAGAAGATGGTTCTTTCAGCCACTTCTCTGTTTCTATTTAGCACGTCACACCCTTCCTGACACCACACTCTCATTTACACCACACGTCATCATATCTCTTAGGTGGTGCTTTTTATTTATTGTGCAGTCTTTGGAAACTTCATTTGTTTCTGTAACCCAGCGGTCCCCAACCTTTTTTGCGCCACGGACTGGTTTATGCCCGACAATATTTTCACGGACCGGCCTTTAAGGTGTCGCGGATAAATACAACAAAATAAAACTAGTACCGGTACCGAAAAAAAGAAGATTTATTCATAACACACGTGAAAAGACCAAGGGCAACCGAGTTAACAATAAAAACGATAACAAAATAACGCTGAAAACCGATAAAAACCCTGAAAACTATACATTTCACACCTGAGCCTCAACTCTCGCGGCCCGGTACCAAACGACTCACAGAGCGGTACCGGTCCGAGGCCCGGGGGTTGAGGACCGCTGCTGTAACCACTTTATCCACCACACTACCTTATTTATGTTTTTTAAATTGTTTTTTATGAAACTGTGCCTCATGTATGCAGTCAGTGACTTAGGATTTACAATAAATTTAGCAGTTTTTATCTTGCTTCTGTGTCTTGAAGTGTTTGATGTATTTAATGTCATGGAGGGTAGTGAGCACTGTTACGATGGCTCACTGCATTTTAAGGTTTTTACACATTTATGAGTAGAGCCCTACTATTTTCATTGTTTACGGCTATGCCACCCTGAACACGCCCAATCTCAGAAGCTAAATGATAAATGAAGTGGTTCTTGTATAGTGCTTTCTAAGAGCTTTCTATCTAACATTCACACTCCAATGGATGCATCAGAGAGCAGGATACCCAAGGATACTTTGGGACGTGGCACAATTTTCCAGTGTTAGCAGATGACTCGCTGTACCTCCCCAACCAGATTTAGGCCTGGTTTGTACACTGATGGGAGACTGCCTGGGAGTACCAGGTGCGGTAAGCTTGGGGTGGCTCAGGAGTGTGTCATCAAGTGTGAATGTTAGATAGAAAGCTCTTAGGTCTAGAAAAAGTTCTTATGTGAATGAGGCAAGTTGTATAAAGTGCTTGGAGTGCTCGAGTAAAAAAGCACTATAAAAGAGCCCATCCTTTTACCGTACTATTTACATATGTCTGTAGCTGGGGCACAGAAAAACAATTTTTTTTTCTATTTTATTTCTGACTGTAAGAGGGTTTCTTTACACACCATTATTCTCCAGGTATCTAAAAATCAAGGATCATAAACCTTAATGACTACAGACCCAATGTTCTGACCTCTGTAGTTATAAAGAGTGCCTTTTGCTGTCATATCTCCCTGACCCCATCTCAGACCCCCTGTAGTTTGCCTATAAAGCCAGCATGCTGGTAGATGATCTCCACGAGTATGCAGTTAACATGGCACTGCACTTTATTCTCCAGCACCTGAACTCTACAGGAACTTTTTCCAGGTTACTTCATGGACTATTTCCACTTCAACACCATCATGCAGGACAAGCCGTCCCAGTTGAATGTACCTGCAGCTGCATCGCTGACTTCCTGCCTGACAGGAGGCAGAAGCATGTGAAACTGCCAGACATATGATGGGCTCTCCGTCTGTCAGCACTGGTTCCCCTTAAGGCTTAATATGGTGATCTGTTGTAAATACAACAACCTGGAGCTTAGTGCTGTCAAAACAGTGGAGGTGATTGTGGATTACTACCAGCGCCTACAGACTTCATCTCTCTATATCGCTGCCCAGTTGACAGTGAAATCTTTTCACTTCCTGGGAACCGCCATCTGCCAGAATTTAATGCAGGAGCTAAAAATCAGCTTCCTCATCAAGAATGCACAGCAGAAGATGCACTACAAACGCCAGTGACTAAGGAAGGCTGCAGCGTGTTATCAGTTTTGCCAAAAAGGTGACTGGCTACAATCTGCCTTCTCTATAGAGCTATACACGACCAGGACGCTGAGATGGGTCAAAGTTTATGTCTGTTTAAGTTTATTCCTCCTCATGACACCGATCAATGCAAAAAACTTGAAAGGTAAGTTGCTACAGTAAGGGTTACTTTCCAATTCTGAGCTCTGGTATAGAAACTGTATTGACTTTAGTTCATAGTGATTCAGCTATAATTTAATATATAATTTCAAAGTCTGTTCTAAATGATAGAACATCATAACATCAGTGGGGAGGTCTGATGCCTTAATGTGACTGGGGTTCGTTGGCACATGGCGGGATGTCAATTGGGTTGCAAATTTGTGAACTGAATTCATTTCAATGAATCAGTTTCATTCATGAACATACAATTCAGCATTTACACAAACAGAGTAACATAGTGTATGCTGTTAAGTGCCAGGAGGATTGCCAGGATTTATACATCGGGGTACATCGGGGAAACCAAGCAACCTCTGGCGAAGCGGATGGCACAACACAGAAGAGCTACCTCGTCAGGCCCTGGCCAGGCCAGGACTCTGCAGTCTATTTACACCTACAGGCTAGTGGACACTCTTTCAAAGATGAGGATGTATACATCCTGGACATGGAAGAACGCTGGTTTGAGCGCGGAGTCAAGGAGGCCATTTACGTGAAAAGGGAAAGACCATCTCTGAATCGAGGAGGGGGCCTAAGGGTACATCTTTCGCCATCTTACAATGCTGTGATTGCAGCCATTCCCCAACTCTCTGTGAATGGTACTCATGGCCATTGATCAGTGGTCTTTGATCAGTGGGTTTTGGTCAGTGGTTGTTGATCAATGGTCATGAGAATTTGCATAATTATGATTAAGGAACTGACCTCACAGCCCATTATTCCTTCAGTGGGCTGGTTTCAGTCATTATGCAAATGTACTGTTTATAAGTTTGGGGAAACCTGCAGTCAGCTGAGACTGAAGAAGTCACTTGGATGAGTGACGAAACGTTTCTCCCAGAAAACGCTACGTCCAGATGAACAGAATCAACTTTTGGAGAATTCAGCATTTAGAAACTTTGTGAAACATTTAAAATGATCTTGAAGGTGTCAAAATGGAAATAAATGACTGAAGAAAAATGGCAGACAGGACAGACACCAGCACAGTTTATGCTACAGCAGGCATGCAAATGAGGACTTCAACATACCATTCAATACACTAAGCAAATACAGCCAGAGGATCAGACGGGAAGAGCATACACACACTCACACCACCCTTATACAAATGATTTGGTTAAAATATGCATAAACTGTGTTGAATACTTGCCTGTTCTCTGGTTCTGGTATGAATTAAATACGTAACTTTTGCATTTTCAGTGTGCCAACCCTGTGGTTGGGAACAGACTTTAATCATGATTACAATAATTTCAGCAATCATGTGTGAACATGAGCTTTATATATCGTTAAAGCTTTCAGTTGGTACTCGTTTGACTATTTTAACTTTAAAGAGTCACAAGTGTGCCAGCTAAACCCTGTTTTCCCAGTGTTTGAGGCTGGCTGTGCGTTACCCTAACAGCTAAATGACATCCATCAATAATTTAGACTGAATGCCTGAGGTGCATTAACTCAACCATGTGATCATCCTCCAAATCAATATGTGGGTACAAGAGGGGACGGGGAACCTTTTGTAGCCTTTCAGGTTTGATTGATCCCGAGGAAAACGGGATTCTGCAAGGACAAACTCAAAGTCGATCAGCAGTGCGCCAATGTTTGTTTTATTAAAAAAATAAAATACAAATGATGACCCAAAGAGTACACAGCAGACTTCTTACAAAACCAAAGCATTTTTTTGTCTGTCAGTCAGTGCTTATTGTTTTTCTATGTTATTTATTTTGGCTTTTTTTCTTTTCTTTTTAAGTTATTAGGAAAACAATGTAGAAAGAGTCAAGTTGCTTTTTTTTTAAATAGATGCCTTCCCTCTCAAAAGTGGATGATTCCCATTTTGGCAAAAAAACAAAACAAAACAGAAAAGACAAATGACACAGCTCAAAGACATGTGCCTCCCATCTGTCTGGTATAATCTATGTTTGAGAAAAAAAATAGTACAGTTCACAGGTTTGATGGACACAATCACACTGAAATGTTTTCAGTACAGTGTTGAGGGCTCAGCAAAGTATTACTAATAATGGCTGGTCTGATCCACGCTGACTGTGTTCCATGTTGAGGTCTTTCATGTGTATGATATAGATAAAAAAAACTGTGGTTCTGTATTAACTGGGGATTAAAGGCAATGTTTACATATTTAGCCTGTAATTTCATGAAGATGGAGAATAAAAAGTTGAGGGACAGAAAAGTGTCAAACAGACCAAATAATAATAATAATAATAATAATAATATAATCAACTCTTTCAGCATACTCAACTAAACATGTTTTATCCGTAAGTTTGTAGCAGAAGTGTTAGTGGTTGAAGGAAGCAGAGAGAAAAAGCCAAAAAATAAGAGGGGAAATTGTATATATATATATATATATATATATATATATATATATATATATATATTTAAAAACTAGAATGGCATTTTAACTCAAGCCCCTCAATAGACACTCCCCACATCACTGTAGTAGCATTACAAGTATTTTTCTTTCTTTTTAAACAGTTTTTCTTAAACAAATAGATAAAACACAGACCAACCGAAGTAGATTACAGTATAGTGCAGTGCCACAAGTACTGAGAGTTATATTGCTTGTACTGGTGCCCACAAACAAAACGACAGAGAGACTGTAAAACAGGGGCGGAGGGGTCGCAGCATATAACAGTAAGTTCATGTTTTTGCATAGCCTAGATCAGTATGTTTCACAGAGATACGTGATGCAGACAAGAAATATCAAGACAGTAATAAAAGCGAAACAGTTGCTTTGGCTTTATGAGACTCGTGGGTGAAAAACGTGTCGATTTCAAACTACAGCGCTGCTCGCTAGAGGTAACCCTGAGAGTACGAAACAGTGATGAGCCGTGAAGCGTGAGAATGGCGAAGGCTTTGGTACGTTTACTCTGTCGACTATCTGAGGAGCAGTGCAGCTGAGAATAAAACGAGCAGCTACATTGTTGGCTACACTTTCTGTTATCGAGACGCAGCCTGGTGGAGGTTGGTGGAGTTGCAGCCCATAAATGGCCGATGGAGCAAAACATGCCGCTGCTTTGGGGGGGCGGAGGAGTGTGTGTGGGGAGGGTGGGGATCGGTCGGTTACGCTGCATCACGGATCTCTGTTGAGGTCGACAAAACAAGAAGGCAAAGTTAAAGTCTATAAAACAAACATATGTGGTCGTATACAATCAGCTATTAGAGAAATACGAGCTCCACTGCAACATCACAAGACAGCCAAGTCCAAACGGTGATCATGCGACTCGCTTCTGACCGCGTTCAGGTAGCGGATCTCAGCATCTGTGGCTTTTAAAGAACAACGCAGAACAGATGAATCGCTCAATGAAATGGGTGGACTTGACCAATATAGCCCTTACTCTCAGTAAACATGTGAAAACCAGGGAGGCATAGCAGTTGTTTGGCAATGGGGGAAAACCATGAACCTCCAGTTCACTCCTGCACAGAAGAAACCGCTATTCCCTTATTCATTCCCCACCCTCCCACCACCCACCTGCCCTGCTCTGTTATTACCCTAAATATGTATACAAATAAGAAAAGAGCCACCTTAGCAACAAACAAAACTCTTCTGGAGTCAGTTTTTGTCCTTCAAATGGAAAACAAGCCATAGAAAACAAGAACGAGGACATTTTCTACTCTTCTCATGCTTTCAACTGAGTATATTTCACTAAATAAACCAACAGCCACCTCAAAGAGAGGAGAAAAAAAAGCTAAAACAGACTGAGCACAAACTACATGGTCTGAACATACTCCATCAGTGCCACAGCTAACTACACACAGATTTTAAAGTCACTACAACCGCCCCTCCGGTAACAACGCTGTACAGAACAGTTCAAATCTTGTGGCTTTTTAATGTTTACCCACCACATCCTTTTCTAAGACACAAGCACACTTTTCTCAGAAATGTATATTCTAGCTACAGCAACCATGCTTCAAAAACAAATGTTACCACAGGGGAAAAAAACCCCTGACTATTAGTCTACTTTAATAAGGCAGTATCACATCTGCTTACGCACAAAGAGGTTATAATTTATATTTTACTGTGCAGCTCCTTAATCAAAACATTTGCTCTGTATAAATGCACCAAGGCAGCTCGAGGTGTGTTGGCAAACAAAATGTCTATTATCATTTATGCTAATGGGTGTGCAGCCATGCTCACAGTGTGACTGCTCCTCTGATAAGGTCGCTGTCGTGTTAGTATGGCTTCATGTTAAAGCACCGGCTCGACCGCACAGCACACGGACTGCGAACCTCTAACTAATCTTGTATAACGCCATCACAGCAAGTTTAAAGATGCCCGTTTAAATGAATATGAAATTTCAGGCAGCTGTGCATTCACATATTTTCATTCTGCTCTCAAACGCCTGACGCAGTGGCCCACTTGTTCTCGGTTTTTTTTAGCATGCACAGCCACAACCAGAAGAGGCTGCTGCTAGCTGGGGGGAAATAACGAAACTGATTCATGAGCCACAGAGCTGCCTAAAATTACATATTTGTGCACAGAACTCAAGTGTTGTGTTCTGCTAACAGGGCCAACAATGTTCAGTTCAAATGTGTCCTTGTCAGAGTTCATTCAGCACTGAAAATAAAGAAGCATTCAAAGCCGCATAAATATAACCAGCAAGCTTGAAAGGCTAGCCTTTGTTCCCCGCTTTGCCAGATGGAAATGTCTTCTAACTCTATGGTATTTAAAGGAAAAATCAAAACACATGTGAAGATTGTGAAGCAACATCAGACAGACAGAGTGCATGTGAACTATTGTTACCCTTGGTGAAATCATCTAGAACAGAGAGTACTGCACTGAGACGTTTACTGGTGATAAAGGCCAAATGGAAGCAGGACTTGGTGAGTGCGTGTGTGAAGCAGACTGACTGACCTGAGTCTCTACACTGTGTCCTTCTGGACACGTGCTATCAGAGCAGACAAAAAGTTATTCACCGTTGTTCCAAAATAAACTCTCAATGAAATATTTGCTAACTTATCAGTTACTGCTCATCTTGCACAGACAAGACTACAACCGGTTTGACTGGCTATGTTCTAAACACAAACTGCACGGTGTGCGGCGCAAGCAGCATGTAGTCAATCACAATAGATTTGGCTGCTGTACCAACACCGAATTGACTGCAGAGGACAGCCTGCATCCATCTCAACCTGCTAATGCACCGGGCCCTCTGCTGCCAATGGAAAATACCACTGCAAATCCCCTCACACTGCCAAGAGTTACAGGGGCCAGATAGAGAGCCAAGGCAGCCTGAGCTAACAAGCTATCAGCACGACATGGCTCACACGGTCAAAACAACACAAAAATATTCGATCCAGACAGCTAATGTTAAACCTCAGTCCCTTTCTTTCCCCCAACATCGGTGCTCAAACTTGTGCAGTCATTATTACTGCAACAAAATAATAAGCAAAGCAAGTAGCACAAGTACTAGAAAATTCTAAAACGCTACTTTCGGCCGTCCCCTTATTCACAAGGGGGTCGCCACTGGTGGGTAGCTCCGCATGTTTGATTTAGCTGATGATTTCTTTCTGACAGAAACCCAAAAGAGATCCACATCTCCTCCCAGGATACAAATGAGCTCATATATAAACACATATAAACCATGCCTCATGCAAAACACCAGTGCTTTTAATAGTAACCTCACCTCAGGTCTTTTCAACCAGGCAACACAGCACTTTGAAAGATATACACACAGACACACATCTCAATGTTTCCCTACTGCACTGAAACACCCAAGCACTACAACCACTACTACGACGCACTCCAGCAGCCCCTGTTTGGAGCTTTGTTGCAATTAAAAGTGACACCTGTGGCATTTACTGAAGCACAGCTGGCTACGAAATGAAAACCGCATTCTTTTATATGAACATCCAAACGACGTACTGAGCACGGCAATACAGAGCCACCGCAAGGCTTTTTTATTAAGTAATAAGTTTGGTGGCATCACTACTATGGATTTAATGCAATCTACAACCAGAGTGAGATTACATGCACACAATCCATAAACCGCTGAAATGCTGAGTATCCCAAATGTCATGGTGACTGTTGGTGACATGGCCGAGGAGACTGCACAAAGGGTGAGGAGAAAGTCATCTAAAAAGGGGGGTTCGTGTGCCATTCAGCATCCTAAGAATGAACTAAACTCTTTGCTCTTCCACCAGTGAGTGTACGGCCTTCCTCGCTCGAGTCCCAAAGTCTTCACACCAGATGCTGGTGATCATGACCTCAGACGTGACATCACTACGCAGCTGTGCCCTGGATTTCACAGCAGAGGCCGCAGTCTTGCACACACAGAGCTTTGGGGAAAATGAAAGATAATCTGTTGTTGACTTCATCCTACAGTTTCAAAATGTTTGCTGCTGCTTCCTCTGCTTAGTTGTAGCTTGGGGGGGGGGGAAGATACGAGAGGAATGCAGCTGACTGCGTTGATACGCTCCTGAATAATCGCCTCCACTGGAGATAAAATGTCAGACAGGAGGGATGGTTGGAGATGTTTTGACCAAGGCCTGAAATATGACAGCAGGGCTAAAGGACAGTCACAATGACGTCAATTCTGGTTCACAATCAACTGCTGTCTTCTAACCACCCAATAACTTTCTCATGGTTAGTACTAAATAAAAACACCTAATGGGGCTACAACACATGATTGCTTGCTCCCCAATTAGAAAAGCAAAGAAAAAAAATTGTCCACACATTATAATAATTTTTCCTAATCTGGAGCTATTACGGATTATTTATCATTATCATCATCACCTAGATGTCATGTCTAAGTTAGTTAGTTTAGAGAATTAAAACACAAGACGGTCTCCCTGTGGTTGTGGAAGCTGCACCAGTTGGCTGGTTGGTTACGCTGTGGATCACACCACGTGGTCTCCATTGCTGGTGCTAGTCTGGCTAGGCAGCTCTGAGGCGTGCTCCTTCTGTCTTAAGGTTTGCTGTTGGGGGGCGGAGCAGCAGTCCCTCCCGGCGACCTTACACATACGCTGCTCCTCTTCGCTTTCCTCCTCAAGCCCTGAGCCTTCGTCTACGTCAAGCTGGCAAACGCACACCTCAATCCCTGAGTCGCCGGTTACGTGCCGACGCCGAGTCACAAGCTCCTCGTCCTCCTCTGCTGCCTCTACATTCTCCTCTGCCGCACACTGTACTTGGATTGGGAGCGACACCGCCTCCTGGTCTGATGACGAACCGGAGGCCTGACAGTCCACCCTCGGCTCAGCCTCAGCGAGGGGTTGTGGCACAGAAGAAGCGTCCAGCTGGTTCACTTGTGGAACGACTACAGGGATACACTCAGGAGGGTTTTCAGAGTAAGGAGGAGGAGGTGTCGGAGGGTGGCCAACTACCTCTTCATAGTCAGGAAGCTTGCAGTCATTCCAAAATCCTGAAAGTGAGCAGATACAGAAGCTTCAGCTTTGAACCATCATTATAATCAACTAACTTCAACTTTAATCTGCTAACTGGTAATCATAAACTTGTCAGGAAACACTCGCTACAAAACCAAATCTATCAAACTGTTGATTAGACAGGAAAAAAGTTCACTCTCAGTCACTTTTGGGTCTAAACTAACAACCCTGAAAGCACACACTGGGATGCACACTCTGACTCCCTTTTAAGGCTTTCAACTTATATAAATGTGGATCCCACAAATCTATGAATTTACACAGAAATAGTTTCTTATTGTGCCGACACTTATCTGAAGTGAAAAGCAACTACACTACATGTTGCCAGGGTCCCTGTGCAAGTGAGTCACTGTCTAAGTATGCACACAGTTAGAGTTGTGTTCACATTCTTGATATAAAGTCAAGCATGTTTGGAGTGGGCTTCTGGTAAGTGTACACCTTATCCAGCTCCTATTTGTGATATCAATGGACATATCATGTTCAAGCTGAGGTACAGTGATCGCTGACATTAGAGTGGCATCTCTGCTGTGGCTCGGCCAGCTTCAGACCATAACTATGTAATACATGCTTTGTATAACAAGATTACCATGATCACCTTCTCCAATTCTAAGATCATGACTTTGAGAAAAAGGCAGCTGCTTAATCTGTTAGGAGGAGGGGAGAACATGGAGTATTATGTTTTAGGGATAAAGATTCCAAGATGTGCTGCTGCCCCATGGACATATCTGTGGTAGAGAGCAGAGTTCAATGTACCACCTATGAATACAGAGCTTTGAGCAGTGCCCAGAGAAGCTGCAAATATGAAGGCTGTGAGATTTTCATGACTCTGAGAATAGCTAAATATCAGCTCAGGGATGAATTAGAGGTTCACAAACAACATCAGGTTGCAAAACCATAGAAACCTAGACGACTATGTTCAGCACAAGGAGGAAAACTACTCACTTAAATTGAGAGGTGGAGGTGAAATAAAGGAGCTGGAGGCTCCTTGGTAGGCCATGAGGCTGATCTCCCGCTGGCGCTGCTCCTGCTGAAGACGCATTTTAACCCTCCGGTGTCGATAGGCACAACAGCAGCTCAGCATGATGATTAAGGTCCATACCAACCAGAACCCTGTGAGAAGGGACAAACTCAAAAGCCACTTCTCCAATGAGGGGATGTGGGGCACACAGGAATAACTCCCTTATAAGCCTTTTGGAGTTTTTTTAAATGTTTTTTTTTTTTGTTTATTTTCCTGCAGTGTAGGACTTCAGAGGTGAAGGAAATAATTTTGCAACAGCTTCAAATACATGGTGGAAAATTCATCACTGCTGATGGTGGTGTCTAAGAAGATAAAACAGAGTTGACAAGAGTCTCTTTTCTGAGTTTAACCAGTTAGCGCTGAGCTTTGCCTAGATATTTTTAGGGAGCTACCCTAAAATAAGTACTTATAACTCTTTTTCACTAGTCAACTCAACTCTATTCAGTCTTTAGGGTTTTCCACTAGGTGGTAGTAACTGGTATGAGGCTCTTTTTTAGCCAGGGTCCCGAGCAATCTGAATCGATCCAAAAATGTGATTTCAACAGCCTGCATGTCAGTTGGATAGTAAATGGTGTGACTCGATGAATCAAAACAGCAAAAATGCTGGGTTTCAAATGGCTACTCATAAACCAACACCGTGGTCCCAGAGTCTGAAAACTCAATCATAATGGAAAACGAACAAAACCGAGCAGAGTTGCGTTGTATCGAGCTGAGTAGGTACTAGCTATTTGTCTTCCTCAGTGAACCCAAAAGAGACCTTTCAGGTGAGGTTCCTGCTAGAAGAACAGGCACCAAAGCTGCAGTATGACAAAAGTCACAGCCTGATTCTAAACATCTCCACATTTACACTATCAAGCACACCTAAAACATCCACAACAATTAAACATTGTCTTTCTGCACTTAAAATAAACCAGGACATTTTTTTCAGTCACAGGATTATTTCCCTTTTACTTCTCAGTTCACGTAGGTTCATTTCAACACTACATGAAAACTAAATACATTTAACAGCGAAAGTAAAGCCAACTCCAAAAGTTAAGCAGAGTCTGAAGAATTATACATACATATATTTATCTATATATCTATATATCACACATGGTGCTATGTATCTGAATTAAATGATGAAATGAATGAATAATCAGAAAATAGTAATTATACTTACACCAGAGTTCATAGTAGTAAGTGCAGCATTCTGTTTCACCACAGCAGTACCCCATCTCACAGCGGTACTGCTCATTGTTTACCCCAAAACAGAACTCCTTCCCCTTAAATACACAAAGGTAAACAAAGCAAAGGCTTCAGTCAACAATCAATTGCACAAGTTAACAAGAAAATGCACAGCAAACTCTTGAGCAAATGCCCTGTTTCTAGGATTTCTGTTTAACCTGACTCACTCACATTTCTGTGCCAGTTTTCTGTCCTTCGTGTAACCTATATTTAGACATTCGAAAGTACACGCCACTTAAATGCACCCCCTTTATTCTGAGTGCCATTGTCAGAGCAGCAGATATAGTGGTAATAGTAAAGTAATAACAATATACGTCATACATCATTTTCCTTTACGTTACAAAGTCTAACCAATTCAAAGCATTTAAGATAAGAAATAAGGAAAAGCTGAGGCTATAAAGACAACAACTGTTTATCATGAAGAAATAAGATTATGATAAGAGAAACCTTTACAAAAGCAATACAGCAAAATAATACAGATAACACCAGAAATGTAAAATAAACTCGGGGATGGGCTGGTTGGTTTGTGACAGTAAGGCTACGTCTAATTTCGCTTTCATTTTCATGGTAAACTGTAATAAAATAATGGCACTGTGCTATCAAAAACAAGGCCGAAAAGCATTTATAAACAAATATATTCACAGCAAATTGCTTAAAAGCTTAAAAGTTCAAATCGTTTCAGTTTGTTTGGTCGACATTTAAAATAGCGACTCTGTAAGGGAAGCCAGGCACAAACTGCGGCTGGCTGGCTGCCCCGTCTGTGCTGCTAAAATCAACAACTATGAATAAATACGTCCATTTGCCGGGTATCAGTTAGCAGCGGCTAATGTTAATCTCTACAACCTCGACCCAAACTGAGAAATAGACAAAATTAAATATTTCTCTCAAGCTCCCCCAGCTTCACCAACCCTCAAAACAATTTACTGTCGAAATTTTATCGAAAAACTTTTACTAACTGACGTCATCCCCAGCAATACAGTCGCGAGCCGTGCCCAGTTTCCTTTGTGAAGGAGACAAAAAGGCTCGACAGAAAGCGGCCTTCACCCAGCCCACGAGCAGCGGCCTCGCCTTGAAGCATCCGCCGACCCCGCGAGCTCGAACGGAGGCTTACCTGCACAAGATAGGTCCCGGTGCAAAGAAGACCAACAATGGATCCCAGTGCTTTCTGTGCCATCTTTCTGGGTTGTCGGCCGTTGTCACGACGGGAATCATATAGCAGTCCGTCGAAGTGACGACTTGTTGCGGTGACAGCAGTCGGCTGTAGCTAGTAACGGTTCAACCTCTCGGACATGTTTTTGTTGTTCTCAATCTGAGGTACCGTGTTGGTACTGAGGCGAAAAGGTGCGCAGCCTTGGACACCAGGGGGCGCTGTGTGTGCGGAACAGAGCCCGTCGCGGTGCAAGAGAAAGCATATGACTTCACAGAATGCTGGTTCAAGTTCACTGAGGAAAATGACTTCTTTCAAACAAACAGTAAAGTTTTGTTGATCAAATTTTATATATGTATGAGTACTCTTCAGCCACAAGATAAGATCCCTCCAAGCAGTGATAATCAGCACTACTCATTCATTATTTATAAGCACTGGGTTTTGAAACTTTTTTTTCAATCAACATTTTGAGGTCATAAAAGTTTAACGCAAAGCTTAAAAAAAGAAATACCATGAATAAGCACCTATTCATTTCATAAAAGACAACCTTCATACTTACCATAAAAGTAAACTTGTTAAGGACTTTGACTTAAAAACGTTTCCAAAAATGATCATTTAATTTAAATAATTAATAGATTTAATTCAGCGCTTTAAATCTTCCTGCAAAAATAAGATATAGATGCTGATATTCTATAGTTAATTATTTGTACCTGCTTTTTTTTCTTTTTCTTCTTTGTATTTATGGTGAACTGGTTTTGTGCTGCTGGAACGAAATTATGGTCCCTCCCCAAGGGATGAATATTCTATTCTGCTCTTTTTGTGACATTTGCCCAAAGACCTGATACCATTTATTTTGGTCTTATTTTGTAGCACTGACTTTAGTGAAAAAGACTATAGAGCATTTTACCATATTAGGCTGATGAGATAAAATGTAAGTTCTCAAATTATTCAGTTTAATTTAATTTACATAATGCCAAATCACAACAACAGTCACCTCAAGGTGTTTTATACTGTAAGGTCAGAAGCCTACATTAATAGAGAAAAATCCCAACAGTCATACAACACCTTATGAGCATTTGGCGACAGTGGGAAGGAAAAACTCCCTTTTACCAGGAAGAAACCTCCAGCAGAACTAGGGCAGCCATCTGCCGCATCCGGTTGAGGGTAAGAGAAGGGATACAGGACAAAAGACATATTATAACTAATGATTGAATGTAGAATGGTGCATAAACTCATAGTGTGAAAAAAAAGGTGAGTGAAGATTTATTTAATTTGTATGCTATTTTTTTTGTATTCTAATCTTTGAACTCTGTAGTTCACAATTATCGCTAATAATGATAATAACGATAAAAAATGTTATTAAAATTTTATGAAAATTAACTCAAAATCAGCTCTGAAGTGAATAACCAGAAAAAAAAAAGCAAATTAACTATTTATGTTCTTTTTATTTTCTAGAAAGATACTTTTATTTTTTAACCTCGCGCCACAGGAGCCCTCTTGCCCAGCGATCACGTCGTTTACGCTGACGTCACCGTTTCCGTAGCAACAGAGCCTGACAGCCGTTCTGCCAGGAGGCCAACAAGCACGTGTGGTCAGAGAAGACGTTAATCCACTCACACACTGAGCGAGGGCCACAAAACCACCCGAGAAAAACATGGTGAGTTATAATGATTCACGGCCGCAGCGGGTTTTGTTTGCGTTGGGCAAAATGACTTTATTTTGATTTTGTTTTATATTTAAAACAAAATTACTGAAATTACTTTTGGCACCTGGTAAACATTGGTGACAATGGTCTAAAAACAGTTAAATGATGTGTCACATTTAGCCAAATACTGAGGGCAGTGTATGTCATACTGGTCATTAAACTGGCCGTTTTATCCCTGAAACATAATACTGTTTCACTTTCAGTCGTTGATATAACTCAAACCTTTTGTTTGCCAGTGCCAGGATTAAACTATATATATTTATTATATCTGTTTATTTATATTTAGACTTGGACTTTTTCAACCCAGTTTATTTTTACCTATATATAACTATCACCTTAAGGTACTTATTGTAAGGCAAAGAGTTTAAACCAGGTATGGAGACGTTTGTTGAAAGGTAAACAGAAACACTTTTATAATTTTATATAAACTAAATTTATATATGGAGTACCTTTCAAAGTTGGAGCTAAAACAGACTTTATATGGGGAGTAAAGCTGACGTAAAAGAGATGGAGAGGGAAATAATACATGATAATAATTTATAATACAAAAATAAAATGCACAAATTACAAAAAAGTAGTGGCTCAGAAGATGGATTTTAAAAGTGCTATGTGTATTGTTTTGTCTTTTCAGAGCAGATTTTGTATGGTGAGGGGTCACTGTCGCCTTAAAAGTAAATAGCATGAGCCAAAGCCTTTCCTTATTTCCCTCCTCTGGACAGAAGCCACTCAGTAACTTACTAACCTCGGATGGCTAAAGAGGTCTTTAGGGCTGGTACATTTATAGGTCACTGCAGCTAAATCCTCACACTCTAGATGATTCTAGCTGTTGGGTGAGAGTGTAACATGCTGTGTGTACTGTGTCATGTTCCTGTGACAGACTCTACCAACAGGGTGGTGTACTGTAACTGGTGCGAGCTGAAAATGATGTGGTCCAGCAGCTTATTCAGGCTTTATCTGATAAAACGTAGGCCATGACTCTGGAAAAGCAAGAAAATGCTTGCAGGTTCCTCAGTGTTATGACATCTTGTAAGCTGCTGTTCCTTTAAGACTAATCAGCTCTAATATGTGCTTTGATCCTCCTGCAGGGCCTTTTGTCCATCCTTCGGCGGCTGAAGCAGGCTCCAGAGCAGGAAGTACGCTTGCTGCTGTTAGGGTTGGATAATGCCGGCAAGACCACTGTGCTAAAACAGCTGGCAGCCGAAGACATCAGCCACATCACCCCCACACAAGTACACACATCCACACTCTCTCACATGCACAGAAATGTAGAGTCCTGTCATTTTTAGAGCCTTTGAATTCTCCTGCTGCAGATATTAAGCATCTGCGATACCTTTCTTAAGGGCTTTAACATCAAGAGCGTGCAGTCCGCAGGCTTCAAGCTGAACGTTTGGGACATTGGAGGTCAGCGCAAAATCCGACCATACTGGAGAAATTATTTTGAGAACACAGATGTGCTGGTACATACGTAGTCTTCATAATATCATTTTTTTTTCTGTGTTCTGATCAGTTTGTTAATATCTACGACTGTATTGTGTGCAGATCTATGTGATTGACAGCTCAGACAGGAAACGGTTTGAAGAAACAAGTCTGGTGAGCTCCATAAATACTTTTACATTTTAAGGAGGCGCAGTAGTCATCTTCTGATAAGGTTGAAGGTTAGAAGGCATTCAGGAGCTGTTGGAATTAGAAGCTGATCAGGGATGATCGGCAGTATGATGTTGTGTTGCTTCTCAACACGTCTCAGTGGTTTTTCTGTTGGCAAACACCATTAGAGCAAGTGTATGTGACTGCACCGTGTTACAGGAGCTAGCTGAGTTGCTGGAGGAGGAAAAGCTCGCCACGGTGCCGTTGCTAATCTTCGCCAACAAGCAGGACCTGATGACAGCTGCTCCAGCGTCAGAGCTGGCAGAAAGTCTCCATCTGCACACAATACGGGATCGCATGTGGCAGGTGCAGGCCTGCTCGGCGCTCACTGCAGAGGGAATTCAGGTAAACATAGAAACGGACACAGTCTGCAAACGCAACATCGCACACACAGCAAGGGTTGGGATAGTTGCCTGCAGCCGCTTTCGGAAGTCAGGGAATGCTGGGATTTATTTTACCTGTCCTGGTCTTAAAAAACAGGCTAGAGGGGCTGAAGTTTGTTTAAGTAAATCACGTTACGATAAAATAGAATCATTTAACCGCGTTATGGTAGATTTCTAAACACAACCTATAATACCTTTAGATAGTAAAAATAAAATCAGTACAGTTCAATGGAGTAAAATGACACAAAGGAAGCACAATAAAATAGAAATATGCAGAATAATTAATGAATACAAATCTAAATATAACACAAACTTGGATATATGTTCTTTTTTGTGGCAATGGAGCAGAGACAGATGTTTAAGGAGGTGTTCCACTGCAGAGGGTGGTCTCGATTATCCATGAGGGCCTCATATCCTCCTCCCCAACATATCCACAGTCATTTAGAAGACCTCGGCATCAGCTAATGAAGGAATCCAAAGTGTGCTGAATTTAAACAGGGAAAAGAGGAAAAAGAAGCAGATTACTTAAGATCCATTATTCCTTTAATTGCCATCATAAAACACATGCTTGTATAAGAAGATTTCCTATCTGGGTGGATCAGTTATGTCATCTTTCTAAAGACTAAAGAAGCTCAGCTGCTTTGTGTTATCATGTGCATTAAAACAGTTTGCTACTGCCAGTCTGCGCGTTTCACTGCTTTGCCTCAATTTCATGGGTGGGATGGTGATGTGTGGAGCATGGAGTTTGCATGCTCTCCCGTGCATGTTCCTTACACCTAGCACTTACATGCTAGGCTAAGTATTTTTTCCAAATTGCCCATCTGCAGTGAGTAAAGTAGATTGAGTGCTTGAAGTGTATAGGATAAAGTGCTGTGTGACTGCGTGCTTAAATATATGACTTGTATTCTTATCAATTTTAGTGGCGGTAAGTAATCAGTAGCACAAAAGTCCTTGTAAGAAATGATGTTAAATGCATAAATAATAAATCACAATGGTTGTCTGGAAAATATGATCAAACAGCAAAAAAATCACACAGTACTTCTGGAGATATATTTTGAATGCTATTTTTAGGTCCACTTCATTTTTACTTCTCTAATTTTCCACAATTAAAAAAATATATAATTCTGTGTATTTATTTATGTTTTTTTCAGGATGGGATGACCTGGGTTTGCAGAAATATAAAGTTTCGGAAGAAGCCATGAAAAATCGCATCTTACACCTGGAATATCCAGTGTTTCATGTTCAGGACAGGAGATGACATCATGTGGTAATTCTTAAAGACACTTGTGTCTTTTTTTCCTTATGTGGCATCAAAATAATTAGTCACTGTCAGCACAGTTGTCCAACACAACCCTCAGCCCTGTATTACATATCTTAAAATGTATATACTGTAAATAGGCTGTTTTATTTAAACTGTACACGCTTTTTTTTAAAATAATTAAACTATGTTAACTCAGTGTTTTGTAGACAATGTGGTTTTTTTTAAATAAGCATTTGGTGTTGTGCAGAGGATTCATGAAAAATGGAGGTCTCTTCAGTCGAAGCTAGAGGGCGATATGGTGCTAGTCTTGTGTATCAGAGCCTTATGCCAAATTATTACATCTCTTACTTTCTGTCAATGACAAAGCCAGGGGGAGGGCCTTGACGCTGGTGGTGCAGTGTGTGTGTGTGTTTGGGCAGGTGGGGGATATATAATAAGCTGTAAGGATAAAGTTTTTCATTCATCCTGTCACATTCTAACACAACTCAAGCCACAGGCAAGAATAAACAGCCAAAACGTAACTGAACTGGCCTGTTACTCAGGCACAGGCAACACAAAAATGAAACCCCCCGCCCTGTGACACATCAGGCGCACACACAGTTCAAATTAATTATGAAGACATTAAAAAGTATGCCAGTGATGCGACTACAAATTCTTTAAAGGCTCAGTAATCAAGACATAGAGTCAGCCTGTTTGCACACAGCTGGCTGGAATCTGTCGGAATATTTTACTCGGCCCAAAAGCCAAATTTGCGCAACATATAACACAGTCATGTACCCTTCTACAGCAAAGGTAGCTGTATGAAAGGTTACCTTCATCAGAATGTGCTGATATAATGATCCAAATGTGACTTGGTGCTCAAAGGTTTAGGCGATAAAAGCTCATGATGGGCACTGAGGAGATGTTGTTCAAAATGTCTGTGATGGCATTCATCAGGGACCTGTGTGTGAGTCTCTTCTGCGTCATGGTAACCATGTTTTTAACTGCAGCCTGGAAAATGATTACTCAGATGAGGCCAAGAGGGATAATTCCAGGAGTTTTCAGGGGGATGAAACTCCTGTTAGGCTCTTTTTGTCAGCTGGTAGTTAAAAAAATATATCTTTGCACATTTATATGATAGCTGATAGCTCACTTTGAAATGCACCAGTTTTAATCTATTAGTGACTTCTGTTTAATGTCATTTGACCATGATGCTAGGTGTTGTTTTTATTATGGTTACCTTTGTTCTACCAGGAAGTCCCACTGAGATCACAATCTCTTTTAAAAGAGAAACCTGGCAAAGACAGCACTCATGCAAACTCAGAACAAAAGTCAACAAAATTCTCCTTTACTGGAGCTTATTATGCTTTTAAAGAAAGAAAGTCAATTTTCTGTGCTTTACTCATTTATTACAATTTCATAATTCAGATATTTCTCAAAATAAACCAATGACAGCAGGAATAGTGTGTGAAGTGTTTTGACAACTTTATTTTATTTTTTTGCATTAAGGTGGGGGTGCTATGACGTCTGCCTTTTGGAGGTGGTGGGTGGGGCTTCTGCTTCCCACGGCCTTGACCAGTGATGTTGCATCCTTTGCCATGTTTGATTTGTCGCTTACATAATTTTTTTTCTTCATACAATGTTCTACAATTTCAAAGTGTGCTTTAAATGTCTTGTTTTGTCACAGCGCTGCTGCGCTCAGGTACGGAAGCTCTACATCATGAGCAAAATGACCATAAAACACGCACACCTGTGTCTGCACACAGGAAACAGACCTCAACACATCTCTCTTGCATATGCAATAAACCATACAGAAACACCTTGGCCATTCAATTACTCAACTTCTCACCTTGTTCACCATGATTTACCACAAGGCAATTGCATTTTCTGTCTATTTTTCTTTTTTGTCTTCTGCAGCACATTTGCCACAAACCCCACTAATCTGAACTGGATGAGTGCTCCACTGTGGTCCTATAGGGCATTTACATACAAACCTTTTCTAGGACTAATAGCTCTCTCCAATACAATTTGCATTTATATAGCCCCCTTCATACCCAACATGATTTGGCACCTTTGCCCATGATAAAAATAAACCTCCTCCTTTGGCCTTGAGTTACTGCCCTGCTGCCGGTTGTGTGTGTGTGCACTTGTGTGTCCCTCAACATATACAGGGTTGGCTGATTTTAATATGCCAAAGCTGCTTGGTCGTCAGATGGAGACTGAAACAAGTGCAAAGCCTTTAAAATGGACCTCATAATGATTTGGTCTCATTCCCTGTGTGTGTTTTCTGCTATACAGTATGCATGAATTTTGTCGATATAGCAGTGTGGGGCACTAGAACACACTAGAAGACACGAGGTAAATATTAAACCACAACAGATCTTGCTGGACAAACTACAACAGAACACGTACAGCACTGACCCAGCCCTCATTTATTTATGTTTTGCTTCCAAGAAGCAAGGTCCTTCAAATGTTTTCTTTGGACGTTGGCTGCATTTTCATTCATCTTCAATCTAGTCCTTGTTCTTGTTCATGTTGATGTTTTGGCTGTTGAACTAATTGAAACTGACCTGTGGACCATTCAAACATAAAAGGTTACCTAACTAAAGAGAAGAACCAGCGCTCTATGTACAAATTACACACATTTTAGCAAAGAACCAATTTTAAATTGTGTCTTTAGGCACTTCCCTATCACAAAAGTACTTTTCACCCTCAACCTACCAAAACGACAAAGATAAAACTGTTTATCAGAAATAAAACTGTATTTTTACACCAACAAAGTGACTCCTAAAGAGCTGGTAGTTGAAAACTTGGAAGCTGGACAAGTGGAGGACAGAAGAAAAAGTGGTATGTCTGAAGAAACTACTACTGATGGATTGTATGTGAAAGTCATCTCTTTAAATAATAGGAAAATATCCAATTGATCCGTCTACTGTTCACTCAGCTTCTCAGAAAAAATGCTGTTGTGATCCTGTATGAAAAAAGTGAGAAGAGAGGCACAATAGTGAGTTGCTACAGAAATCTGTAAAGCAAGGTGGAGGCTATGTCATGGTTTGAGGCTACGTTTCAGCTAATTGTGCTGGAGATCTTGTCGAATTAATGGAATTACAACCACAAGAAAGTACCATCAGATTTTCATCCACCATGCCACACCATCTGGAAAGCATCAGACGGTGACTTAATTTTTTTTTTTTACCATGACAGTGATCCCAAATACACTGCCAGTGCCACAGAAGTGGATAGAAAAACACACAGTGGATCCTTATCAGTCATGGACTGGCCTCGTCAGAGCCCGGACTACAACATTATTGGAGCAGTCTGGGATCGTGTTGACGGAGAACAGAACAAATGCATTGATTAGCATTTAAAGAAATTATGAGAAAGCTTGCTTAAGAGAGGTCAGTGTGTGTTGAAGATGAAAGATGGTTATGATAAAATATTGATTTATTTTCCAGATTTCCCTTAAATACTATATTTTCTTGATGTGTTTACAGGTTTCAATAAATTGCTTCACATATTTCTCATTTCCTAGTAAAATATAAAGAAACAAGAGGGGGGTCAATTTCTTGAAATAAATCTATCAACACTAAAAACAAAATGGAAAAACAAGTTGAAAGTCTAACATGTTAGATGATAAAAGACCTACTTTCTCTCTGCACTGTTTAATCATTAACAGTTTTACCAAGTGATAGTCGTTCACCCTGTAAAACATATACCCAATTATACACATAAGGAATCGGACAAATCTTTCCTGATTTATCTACAAGTTGTCTCAAAATCAGATGGCAAAGGTTGTGGAGTAGCTTTAAATACCCAAAATTAATAAAACAGAATTTAGCGAATAGGTAATTGGATTGGAGTAACCAGTCTTTGTTACCTTTGGCTCTATCATCAGTGAGGTGAGAGGCAGTCAGGCCTGCAAAAGGCCATAAATCACAGGACTTTCCCAGCTTTTCAAGCCGGCACTCCAAGCCTCCCACACAGGGGAAATGAAGGGCAGAGGGTCTAACTGACTCACAGGGCCTGTGAAACCAGGAGAGAGCTTCTGTGACTTAATTAAACTGTTGTGTATCTGGCAACTCATACCCTTTTTTTTTATTCAAAGATATTGAATCCATACAAGAGAGTGACATTTAGAATGGGACTTCCTCTGAACTTATTTAAACTATTCATATTTATATTTTATCTCCATCCTTTGAGTTCTCCAACGGGACTACACTGCTAATAGTGATAGTGATAATAGTGATAACTTGCAGTGGTTCAGTCAGTCAGTAGCCATACATTAGAAATACCACAAAGGGCTGCTTTTTCAGAAATTAGTGAGGCAATCATAAACTTTTCTGCATCTTTGGGGTAAGATCATTGTTGCTGTGGCACTAAAACACAGGTAATCTATGCACTGGTTGGGTACCATATATACACGAAGTGGTCCCAAAAAAGTGAATCTTTTTGCATACATAGCGTTAAGACTTTGCTTTTACTTTGAGATCCTTTTAGGCCTTTGAACAGAGTGAGATGTAGTTGTATAACAATCAGTAAAATGTAGTAAAGGGCAAGAAAAAAGCAATTCTAGAAATAATGAGTCCGTAATAAAGAGGTGAAAATCTAGTTTTATTTCCTCACATATCTGGCTTTGAGCTTTGCACCATTACAGAAAAATACAAACAAATGCCATACAACTAATAAATTGCCAAACAGCGAGGTTCATCAGTGAGTTGGTGTCCTATTCTCAACCATTCTTTATTATCTATATATATTGATAATATATCATAATGTGTTAACTCCTTACATAATATTCTGTAAGAAAACATCCTGCAGCATGTGTTCCTGTTCAACTCAATAAAACAGGGATAAACTCATGTAGACTCAGGCGAGTCTTTACTCTGATAGCAACACTCCATACTTTTCTAGGATTTAATTTTAAACCAAATTGGAGCCTCTCATAGTCTTTTTTTCTTCTCCTCTTCAAATAAAACTCCCATGCAAGCAGCTATAACCACTATGAATCTGGCACATCCCTCTAGTAGCAATTACTGTGTTGGGAATAGTTTGTTTGGCCAGCGCGGCGTCCATCCTGCCTCATTCCCAGGCCAATCCTTTATGATTAAGCAGATAAGTGGTGGTACTGGATGATAAAGCAAACAACAAATGCCCACATTCCTCTCATAGCTCCTTTGATGTGTGTGTGCCTCTGCAGGGCTCCTACCTCTCCGAGTCCCCTTTGCTATAATCAAACTGCAGAGTCATAAACAGCGAGGGATGAGGTCTATAAAAATCGTGAGTCTCTATCAGCCAGAGGGACAGAAGTTCACACCTCAGAGCGGGTCAGTTTCAAAGCTTGGGAGGGGGGTCAGCTCAGGGGTTGGCCTGGGAGGGGGTCCAGGGCTCTGTTTGATGCACCTGAGACAGAAAGCAGAGGGGTAGAGATTGTGTCAGGATGAACTAAGAAGTTGTGTAGTAATGCAGCGGGTGCTATCAGAAGCTTTTGTTGGGCTCCTGGTCCAGATCATGCTTCTGGGCCCCGGTGCTTTTATGAACATGAGGCATTTCCTCTGAAAACACTGCTTTGAGGGGGGGGGGGGGGGGGGGGGGGGGATAAAAGCATTTTATTATTATTTTTTTTTTACGGCAGTCACAAAAAACCTCAACAAAGTGACTTTAAGAAGGTGACACTGTATGATTCCAGGAGCTTAAAGAGCTTTTCACAGTTTGAGGAATAATTAGATAAACAGATCTTTACTTGTTTTAATTCACTTTCACAGGAAATCACTAAAACCGTAAACCAGTCTAGTCCGATAGATAATAACATGGGTAAACTGAAGAGCATGAATCAATAACCCGCTGACCGGTCTCGTTCTCGTCAGTAGTTTGAGGTCAAAGGTTATACTCTTGACCCCTCACTGACCCTTGCACTGGGAGGAAATAACACTTTCCCTCGTCTTCCCCTGATTAACTGATTGCCCTTATCATTTAACGGATCTGGTCCAATTTTCTCTCCGTGTCGCTGCCCTCCCTCCTCCCCTTGCACGCTGTCTTGTCCCTCCCCGGCGTTCATAATTTGACTTTTTATCACCTCCTGCTGAAAGGGAGACCCGGCTCCATCCGTCATTACAGCACACGCTGACAGCTCCTCACACATGCCTGGATTTTTACATTTGACTCAATCCAGGGGCTTACTTTACTGTAACCGATTCAATATTTCTCAAATGAGCCGGCCGATCTGTATACACGCCACAGTGGATGGGATGATCTATGGCATCGCCTTAATAGATTTCCCAGGCCTCATAGCCAGGCTAGTTTAGGGGAAAAAGCCATAATCTGTGCAATAAAAACATGATTATTCATGTGAATTGCTTGATAATTTACGTTACTCGCGTGTTCCCAGACATTAAACTAAAATGTGTGTGTGTGTGTTTGTGTGCACACACTCATAATTGTCACTGTCTCTAATTTCTTATCCACTAACTAGTTTCATGAAGTGATTAAAACTTTTGAAGTGTATGGGTATGTATAAAACAGTATGTTATGAAATTTGCTATGAAATTTCAGTTTATTTTATTTGGATAACCCAATATCACACTAAAGACTATTCTTATAGAGTTCAAAGGGCTTCACAGGCACAAAAACATATCAGGAACTGAGGTTCCAGCAACTCATCAGACATATATAAATACACATGCACCCCTAAACACACATTCATATAGTAATAATGCTATCACAACAAAGAGAAAAATATAAACCTTAGAAGTAAGTTATGCATATGGTCTTATCTGCCAGATTACTTAATGTGGCTGAACTCAGATAGTATGGCTGTATAGTGGTATTATTATAATTATTAAGCCTAAGCTCTTGTTTAATGTCAGATTAAAAAAGGTATGTCGTTACCAAATTCTTGAAATTATCTGTAAAGTTTGCCTCCTTAATTTTTCAAGGAATGTTGTTCCAGAGATGTTGTTTATACAAACTAGGAAAGTAGCATCCCCAATTTTTTGATCGCTAATAATTTCACAGTGGAGGATCTAAGATAGCAAGTCGGGACAAAGAGTCACAGACATTCAGAGATATTAGAAGGTTCAAGACCATTAAGGATTTTATATGCAGTATAAATAAGAGTATTTTTAAAATCGGTTCTGTATGATACTGGAGGCGAGTATAGCTCTGCTAAAACTGGACTAATGTGTTCTCTGTTATAGCATAGCTGTGCATCATCTGTGCTAATCTGGTAACAAATTTCATGCTGGCTGATAAGTTTGCCAAGTATCAGAATGTTTAAGGACAAAAGTAAGGGACCCAGATAGCTTCCCTGGGGAACTCCACAGGAAAAATGAGTGCTTGATACCTGATCTCCACAGCCAGTGAAACATTTCCTATCTGTGATGTCTGATCTAAACCATTCAGGAACGTTAGAATTCAACAACTATCAGAAAAGCCAACCCACTGCTTGAGATGGAGATTAGAGAGTTTATGATCAATTGTGTCAAAATCTGCATGTGAGTTGAATAAAGTAAGGATTTTATTAGCATTGAAAGCCCGTCCTAAAAAAGGTTTGACTTTAGCCTGTATTATTTAAGTGTCCAAGCTTGGCTTCTTTAAAAGAGATTTAACTATGTTTTTTTAAAAGGAGAGGGGAAAGTAACCTTGTGCAATCAAATGAAGGGGTAAGCATCATGAAACAAATATGTTTTTGAGGACTAAGAAATACGTAAAACAGTGGAAAAGTCCTTTCTAAATGTACACTTTTGTCATTCTTTCACATACATATTTTAAGAAATTTGTTTGTGGTATTCACATAATCATCAAGTTAGGCTAACAGTGAGCTAACTGCTATTATTTGGTCAGCAAGCCTAAAGGGTTTTTGGCTAACTTTGACATAAAATTATGATATTTTAGGTATTTCTATTCCAATTCAATTTTTTTTTATTCTGATTCAAGTAAGTTTTTATTTTTGGCATTTATAAACAGTAAAAGTTACATCTGGCATTTAACTGGTACTGACTAAATACAAAGATACAGCTAATTTCATTATAGACTAATATCTTTCTTTGCTTACATGAAATAACTTGACTTAGTTATAACTCATGTGCATTTTACTACCTGTTATTACGTTATAGCTAATTGTTGATGAACAGTTTACTCATTGCTTTTGAATGACTTTGGAAGGCCAGCGTTCCAGTAACAGCAAAGGAAACAAATATGTTATTCCACAAGCAGGAGGAAGCAGTGCCCTTAACTAGTCTGCTGGGTTTGAGCATGTAAAAGCTACTTCAAGTAGCCTAGTTGGCTACCTTGTCAAGTGTCATAGCGAAAGACATGTTGACAGTCATTGTAGGATCATCAGAGAGACAGAGTAACTGGATTCTGAATATGTGGAAGAGGAACAATTTTTTTTTTGAGGACCAATAAGGTAAATTATAAAACTAGCAATAAGTTGTGTTTTTTTTCTCACAGCGGATGACATTTTTTTTATTAACGTTAGCTTGCTAGCGCTAATGGCTGTTACAGGGATAATATCATACTGGCTGATATTTGGCGGTAACTACGAGCTATCTTTACTGCTTTCTCTTCAGTGCCCCCCAAAAAAGTTTTCACTGCTCCCGTATAAAGTGAAAAGTCAACAAATTTGAAATGTAGCTTTGCTGAAGTTTACACTATGAATGCAGTTTGGCCCTCCTGGTGTCTGCAGCAGAGAAATAATTGCAAATAAAGGCAGTAGTCACAGTGATAGCTCCAAAGGTAGCTCTAAATGAAATTTAGTTATTGTAATAACTTTGGGTGATTAATTGAAGGACATATTTGACTTTAAGATTTGAAGCTTGAATTAAAATAGAATTCTATAGTTAAATTTACATGGCTGATAAGTCACTTCCTTGTTATTATATTCAACTTGCACAGAACAATTCAGCTTAAATGTTCTTGTCAAATATGTAAAGGCATAAAAAGATGTAGTCACATCTTTTGTTTTTGATTTTGTTTTTATTTCTATGTTGATATTTTGACCCAAGTATTGTACAGTATCTAAGAATTAAAATTCCTATGTGTACAAGGAGGAACTAACCCATGTAAAGATTGTGTTGTCATAAATCTGTGGGTTTCAAAAATTCAGTTATCTATTGACTAACTGTTACCTGTACTTACATATACGTCATGGAGTTTAAACCTCAATTTGAGGTATTATTCTTTTATGTGTAAGACGATGTCATACTCCACCTAAACACCTTAATAAACTTTATACAAATAAAATGTTAAACCTAAATAGAGCCGAGAACAGAGGTATACTGAATTGCCGGCATTTATTATTAAAGGACAACAGGCCCTGAAAAACAAAATGGAAAATAAATTAATTAATTCATTTTGGTGCTCACGTCTGTGGAGCTAAGAAGAGACAGATGTAGTTCAATAATATTTCACTGAATTGAGGACAACACCTTATTTTAAATAAATATAACAAAACCAAACCATCCTCCTTCTTCTCTCTATCTTACATAAAAGCCCTCTGACTAACATAACAAAATATATAAAAGCAGGAGAGTGAAGGTTAACAAAATATTTGCATTTTTAAGTCATATAAACTCACTTTGACCACAGTTTGCAGTTAGTGGATTATTAACGTTTCTTAGTCTTGTACTTGATTTGTGGTTTGTTGTTTTATAAACCAGATGTGACAGCAGTGTGCACCCATTTACTGCGAGGCCTCCCTGGTGATGATCCATCCTACTAATATCTACAACACTGGTAAGTTTTTATTAAAGGAGGGCACAGAGCTGTGTCGAAATTTGCTTTGCGTTTAAGGACATCGACAAAGCATTAGATGATGAAATTAATGCAGATTATTTATTATATACACATAAATTCAGAATAAAGATGGACATCAGCTATATACCAACTTTTACACATCTTTTGTTTCTTTCATTTTTTTGTAAAGCACTTCAGGATTTCTGACAGGAGGAGAGACACCAGCACAAAGAGGAGCTGGGAAAGCACTGATTCACAGCTGACCTCGTTCATAGAGAGAAGAGTGATGTAACCTACCTCAGTTACTGGACACAGCCTGATTTATAACAACTGAAATGGTAAAGTAGTACTTAATCACAGCATTTTCCTGGCTCCTTAATTTCTTTTTAACTTCTTTATATTTCTTTCAAGCTAATAATTGATCATGCCTAACTGCATCTCCCTGTTATGACATTCTTGTATTTGCAGGTTTGTGACAGTCATGACACCTGGGCACGAGTATCTGTTGGGGTGCTGGCTTTCCTCGATTAAGCTGTGCCTCTCTGTCCCATCGCCACTTTAATCCAGTGTCTGCTGACGTTCTTATCAAGGGAGGTATTTTAACGGTTTCAAGAACTTACCTCAAACTTTTTGGGCTCCTTTATACCTGATCTACCTTGAAAAACACCTTCAGCTTCATTCAGAGACTCATTCAGACTTAAATCTTATCTCCAAACTTTTATAAATCAAAGCTTTTAGAGTTAGGTGTAATGGAATAAAAGTCTGGAGCAGCACACGTGAAACCAAAGTGTGCTTTCTGACTTTTTTTAATATCTAAACAATTACACCTCTTGCGGGCTAAACCTGTTTTCAGTACCTTGTGCCTCATGTATAAATTATGTTACCCCAAAATCTTTTGAAAGCAATCCGTTTCATGCTTTTACTAAGATTGGCACGTTGGAGTGCACATTGCAAGATCTAGGTTATTACTGATGCACAAACGATCCCCCAGTAGGAACGCAAACGTTAGCTATAGCTAAGTTGAAATGTAGCAGCAGCCGGTGCAGCCAGTGCTCGATTAAATTTGGCAAAGCGAGAACAAATGGCTTCGTGTAGCATTTTCAAAGATACCTTATCTTTAAATAAGGTATCTTTCCGAAGCGCCTATTATAAAAACATTTCGGAAGAGCGCCTAAGGAGAGGTGTGTATTTGTGCTCAGAGGTCTCCTCTGTGTGACAGAGTGAGAGAGAGTGTGTGCCGGAGAGAGGGGAAAGGGAAATATTGTTTGTGTTTTTATTCTGTTTATATCTCGCTGTATTTTTATGTCCTACACTCAAGCTTTGCAAGCAGCAGAGAGGCTGGAAAAAAAACGAGGGAGAGTAAGAGAGTATTCTCAATTTCCTTCTAAAAAGAAAATTCATTTGCAGTTGCTAATGTAATGTCATCGTTGTGTTTACTGAGCGTGGATGATGTATAGGGGATGTTGCATTGAGTGAGACTGCTTAATGATGCATAGAATTAAGTCTGTGGCTTTCAGCTGAGCTCCCCTCTCTCCCTCTCTCTTTCTCTTCCTCTCATACACTCCTCTCCCTCTTCCTCCCTCCCCTTCTCTCTCACACACTCACTGACTCCCTGCTTCCTCTTTCCTTCCCTTCCTTTCACCTCTCTTTTCGTTTAATCCCCACCCCCACCCCCCTCCTCCTCCTCCTCCTCCTCCTCCTCACCACACCAGCCTCTCTCTTTCCCTCTCACGCAGGCTGTCTTGGACTGTTGGCCACACGTTGCTCTGTGTACTGTTGCCTAACTCCATCAATCACCACGAAGGGAGAGGAAGGGAGCGTGTGGAGGGAGGGTGATAAAAGAATAAAAATAAGATATGGCTGAGGAAAAAAAATGAGCGAGATGAAAACAGACATTGTACAGGAACAGCTTTAGGAAGCTGGAGGGGAAGTGAGTAAACGAGTGGGAAGAACACCTCGATACATTTAATGATCCACCGAGAGCGCCGACAGTCCAAATAAGTGCTTGAAAACTGCGAGAATATATGGACGTAATTGTGTTATTTCTGGCTCTCGCTATGATGATCCTCTGCTGGGATCTGAGGCAATAAAGAAAATGATGATTATGATGATCTCATTTCAGCACTTATGTTATTACCTGAGCCAGATGACTACCTGAGTGGGAAGGCCTGCCGCTGTGGAGGAGTGCAAGACACAGGAATAAAGAGGATTTTTTAGTATTTAAACTGGTGTTTTCCATCTGCTGATATTTACATCGGTTTATTACGATATAGGTGCTCGATGTATATATGTTGGAAGTAGCTTTAGTTGAGGATTGCAGATTTAACATCTTTGTATGTTGATCCTGCAGACATCTGTGGCATTTGGAGCTTTGCTAAGATGTCTAGATAACAGGGGTCAGCAGTCACCAAAGTCACCTTTAAGATAAAATGATGACCTTTTTACAAGCAAGTAGACATTTACAGTTAATTTATGAGAATTTTTATATCTTCTGTAGTTTTCAATGAAAACCCGCAAAAATTTAGACGTGTCTTTGGCTTGGCGGTGGAGGGGGAGGTCAGAGATTTAAAACAACAAAGCTACATGTGAAGAACCATCAAAGGGCGCGCAAAGCCACCGGATATAATCCAAGAGCAACATAATTTAGTGTTTGCTAAGTTTAGGAGCCAAAAGTTTTGTATGTGCCTAATCTAACATACAGTAGGTATCTAAAAAATGTGAGGTAGTTATAAAAAAACGTTTTTCTTTGGTGATTGTGGTTAAGTTTCACTTTATTTATTAAATTATTTTGTAGTTTTTGGGAGTTATATTTCTACTTGAGTTGAGCTTTTTTCCTTTTATTTGGTTGTCAGAGAATTTATTTTGCTTTTCTTTGTCACTGTGGCTTCAGTAATTACTCACCAAGCCCTGTAAAAGTGTCACTACATGTGATCAGATGAAAAGGGAGCAAGAGATAGAGGTAGAGATAATGTTGTTTTCCTAGTTGTAGAAACAAAACCTCATGTGAGAGCATGTAGTAGAAGCCCCTTTTTTGAATTACCCAGCATAAGAAAGAATAACGTCTGTGCACACTGTCTTAAAAAAAATAAGTGTCAGCTCATTCAAACGCTGGCTGCTGTGAGTTTTACTCAGAGATGACTTAAATTGTAGTTTATGGGAAAAAATTACAATAGTTACACTAGTGACAGTGATGGGAAATGAAGTTAAAACAAAAATCCAGTGAAAGTTTTCAAAGTTTAAATCCTAGAAGCTGTTAAAATTATGTTTGTAAAAGAGCTGGTGAGAAATGTTAAAACTTTAATGATGTTTTTAAGAGAAAAACGTGATTGTCAAGACTACGGACACTTTTCTGTAGTTTTCTCTGAGTTAACCAGTCATGTGATTACTGTGCAAAACATTCAGCATGTTTTCAAAAAAAATTGTTATTTATTTTATTTATTTATTTTTAAAAATGTAATCTTAAATTGAACTCAATTACAGTCACTGGCCACTACATTAGGTACACCTGTTTAACCGCTTGCTATCTCAAACATTTAATCAGCCAATGGCACACCAGCTATTCCATGCAGACATGGTCAGGATGACACGCTGTAGTTCAAACTGAATGGAGAAACTCACACTTTAAGTGAATTTAAACCTTGGATCGTGGTTGATGCCAGACAGGCTGGTCTGAGTGGTTCACAAACTGGTGATCCACTGGGATTTCCCCATGTAAACATCTCCCAGGTTCAGTCTGAAAAAGAGAACATATCCAGTCAGCGGCAGTTCTCTGGGTAAAAATGCCTTGATGATACCAGAGGTCAGAGGAAAGACCAGACTGCTTCGGGCTGATAGGAAGGCACAAAGCTCAAGTAACCACTCATTACAACCAAGGTATGCAGAAGAGCATCTCTGAATGCACACCACATCCAGCCTAAAGCAAATGGGCTACAGCAGCAGAAGACCACACTGACGGCTGAGCCTGTTAGTTAAGAACAGGAAACTGAGGCTGAAATTCACACAGGTACTACAGAAGATTTAAAAGACATTGCCTGGTCTGATGAGTCTGCAGTGACATTCAGGTGGTAGGAAAAAAAGTTAGCATATAAAACATCAAAACACAGATCCATCCTGGTTTATATGAGAAGTTCGGGCTGGGATATTTTCTAGGCACACATGGGACCTCTTAGTACCAACTGGGGATCCGCCACAGTGTACCTGCCGACCATGATGACCACAGTGTACCCATCTTCTGATTGCTGCTTCCAGTGAAGATCATAGAGAAGATGTGGTGGAACAGGAGATTCACATCATGTATGTGAAACTGGCAAATCTGCGGTAGCTGTGTGACAATATGGACCAAAATCTCAGAAAAATGTTTCCGGCAACATGTTGAATCTCTGCAATAAGAATTAAGGCAGCTCTGAAGGCAAAAGGACATCTAAGCTGAACTATTTTTTGCTATATTTTTTGAGGGGGTGTTTATTTAGTACAACATACAATAATAATCAGAGACCTCGATGTGATATGTTGTTATCATCCAATTTTTTGGCAGCATTTTGAGAACTCCTACACTGCAAAGTCAGGTAGAGAGTCGCCCCCACCCACCTTTTCATCCAGCACCTGTGGGGTGAATCAGAGCTGTGACTGAGAGACAAACTTCTCTCACAACATCAGTGAGCAGCCCCGCTAATACACTTTTGACAGAGAATGCATTTTTCTTGGGAATTGTTCCCAGGAGGAGACTGAAGCCTGTTAGCGGCACAATCCTGATATGAAGTGTCCAGTATTCAGATATGGGTGTGCTGCTTAGGTCAAATGATCTCATGTCACAAAGTTAGCTTATTCCAAAACATATAAAACCTTTTCTTTTTTTGCTTGTTGATTTTGCACTTTCTTACTCACACCGTGCCACTTCATCTCTCTCTTTCTCTTCTCTCTCTCTCTCTCCCTCGCTTTCACTCACTCCATTGCTCTACTGTGATCCAGCTGTCCACCCCCATTCATCATCCCGCCACTCTCCCCCACACAGAATTATTATTTCTTTGATGTGTTACCAGTTGAAAACAAATCCATTTTTCTGGCCATCAATTTATCATTTGGAATGGGGAGTCACACTTGAGTTGTAGGGGCAGCCACATTTTCCCAATTCCAACTTGGACTGGAAAGCTATGTGTGTTTGTTTGTGTTCATGATCGAGTGTGTATATATGAACATGAAAGCCATGTATCCTGTTGTAATCAGAGCTGAGATGCAGCATGAGGGAAATCAGAGGTAAATAGAAATGATGGGATGAAATAGAGGAAGTAGCTGTTTGGATAAAAGAGAGAGACGAGAGAGAGAGAAAGTGAGAGAGGGGGCTTCCCTCTTCCTGTCGTCCTCCTTCACCTAACGTCTGTGATAATTTATCACTCCTCCTAGCTTGGCTGACAAACTATTTGCAGGAAAATGAGTTTTTCCGCCACGGATTTGTCCTCTGGGAATAGAAAGGGGAGCTGCTGTGGTTTTATTCCATCACACACACACACATACGCACACATATCCAGATGTAGGGTTTTTCATGCACGCACACACTCTCACGCGTGCACTCTGAGGTCTCCAGTATTTATTGGGGGGAGGGGGAGGTGGTTAAGATAAATGAGGTAAATTAATAGAGTCACTGAGGGAAAAGATCCGCTTCCACACCAGCAGATCCGCAACTGACACACAAAAGATAAGCACACGCACCACCGCTGTCCCACCCTCATATCCTTCCCTCTGTTTCCCCCACCCTCGTACACCTACCAAGCCCCCCCACCCCCCCAAGCTCTCCCTCACTTGGCTCTCCAGTCCCCCTGATCCCTCGTTTGCCCTCCCACAGATGACAAATGTAACACTCAGACAAACAGCGATCATTGCCGTACAGCATAATGTCAGCTTATATCAACACTGGGACAAAAGCAAATATCACAGCATCAACACTGCATTACAAGCACCGTGTATGGGTGTGCGTGTGCGTGCATGTGTGCGTGCATGTGTGCGCGTGCACCGTTATTACAGCAGCTGGCCCGGGTCACTGGATTCCAATCTCACTTTCAACCTCATCAACCAAGATATCGACAGTGTGCTTGACAGAGAATTACACGACAGTAAAGGCCTAATTACATTGCTATTACCCTGGGCTATTCATAATAGTCAAACACAACGCATCAGTTGGACATCGCCGCTGTAAATCTACAGGCACACAGTCTGTCTCTCTTAATGCCTGTTAGTATTATGACATTCGCTTTTCTTTCACTTTATTGGCAGCTGACAACAGGTAATATACCAAAATCAGAGATACCAGGATACTGCAGGATGAATATCCCACTTTGCCCCATGTCTACAGTAATTTTTATGTCCTGCTGAACCTGTTTACCATTAAGCCATCATGCTGCGTGGGATTTCTGTCTGCCTGCACTGACAGCACACTTGAACCTCTTATTTTAGCTGCTCACGCTCTGTTCAATATGCCAAACTTATAAGGCATAATCAGCCGACCTAAAGTAGCAAAGCAGCTAAATTGCTAAATAATGTCACAAATTATATATGGATCTACTTCTTTTTAGGTGAGGTGGTTTGGTGTTATGTGTACTCTACAGTGTCCTCTGTCCTTTATCACACCCAACACAGACCAACCAGTGGGAGCCTTCTTCTTGTTAAAACAGAGTTTTTCCTTCCTACTGTTGCCAAGTGCTTGGTCACTGGGTGTCATGTGATTGTTGGGTTTCTTGCTATTACTGTAGGGTCTTTACCTTACAATATAAAGCGCCTTGTGGTGACTGTTGTTGTGAACTGGCACTATATTAATTGAATTGAATTGAATTGAATTGAATTGAATTGAATTGAATTGAATTGAATTGAATTGAATTGAATTGAATCATTCCTGTGCCACATCTTGATGGACAAAAGGGATTTAAAACATTTGTGACTCATTAAATTAGTGAGTATTTAAAATTAGTGAGTATTTAAACGTTTCTGCAGTGATTGCTTGAGGTTGGCTACAAATCCAAGTCTCTATGGACTCCCATGCTAAATGAAAACATAATTATGTTTACAGCCTAGTTTAAAAAAAAACATCAGTTTTCCCTTTAGGGTAACAGTAGAGAGGTAAACTTTTATTATTTTTATTAAATTTGCCCATGAAATTGTATATAATAAAGGAAGTGTTTGCTTTGGTGACAGATAGGTGCAATTTTGTCCTGTTCAGCGTTTTTTTTTGTACCCTAGTAAACATTGCTTTTAGGTTTTCTTCTGAGCACATTTTGTTACTGGTGAAAATATGCACAGCCCTTAATGTCATAATTAATACAAATGATCCTTGACGACCAAGCTGGCTATCCAGATATGTTTAAGTTCCAGTTTAACAAAACCAGGATGACTAGGCTTGTCCAGATACCCTGTGCAGCTGCTCTTACGCGCAGCATCCATGAGTCTAAGGCATGCTCACAGTATACAGCTATGATCCTGTTCATCATGTGCATCATTTTTAGTTTAGCTTGGTAACATGCTAGCATTTCCTAATCAGCCATGAACATGAAACTCAGCTGAGGCTGGAAGAATCTGAAACTGACACCGTGATGGACGGTGCTGCACTAATGTGGAGAGCAGATCGCCAACGTTAATACAATTCATGCTGAGAGGCAACATCGTGTCTGCTTCAAATCCACACAAAAATGGTAACCTTAAACATCCCGTATAACACTCCTTTTTAATCCATTCGTGACAGTCAGGTTGTATTTGTAGAAACCTAGCAACTTAACTGGAGCTATAAAATCATTCTCCAAGGACACTTCGCAGGGATACTATTGGTTAAAAAGGGAAATAGGAAACTAACTTTTTCTCCTTGGCAGTTTTGCACAGCACAAGTTCTTCTCTTAAGTGACCCCAATGTGCCATGTTCCTGTTGTCACGTTTCTTCAGCAAGTTCATCAGAAGCAGGAAGTAATAAGGCACTAATCCAGAGGATGACACAAAGTGCTTTATTTTTCTTGATTTTTCATTTGCTTCACATTCTTTGATATTTTCTGCGTTGTGGCTACATAGCACTCCAAGGATAACGAGGCTCTTTTACTTTACGTACGATCAGCTCTGCGGTCTCACTCTTTTTTTCTTGCAAGGAGAGCACCTGAGTTCCCCTGAGGACACTCGGCTCCACACCCCTTCAACTGTTGCAGCCAATTGCCAGCTTTGTGATGCACGTCTCCTTGGTAATCTCTTCTGAGTGACAGGTATGAAGACAAGGTCCACCAGCTGCTATGATCAAAGTCTCCTTCTTTTACCCAGGGAGTGCTGTTGTCAGTTTGTGGCCTGTATCACCCACCCTCCTGCTTTGTGTAAATTATTAAGGAAATAACTGCACGTTTTAATAAGTTCCTCCACTTTTATGTTGTTTTAGGGGGGGAAGAAAGAAAAATACTGGAGAAAAAGACTCAGAGGAAATTAAAAACTTGATGGTGATAGGTCATGAAAGTGAAAGTTCCTATCTGACCACCGGTCCAAGTTGCATGTGGGCTAAACACAGCTCAACATTACGTCCGAGCCAAGCCCCTCTGCTGCTAATGGCTATTACTGCCAGCACGCTATTGTACGTCTCACAATAGCAATCATGCTGGGATTTTGTGTGGAGCTTGCTGGCAACAGTTATTAGCCCTCCGAAAGAAACTTAAAAGGGGAATCAGTCAAGAGAAGAACAAGAAGATTTGGGGTCCCAAGTTGTGTGGGGTGATGGCGGCGGTGGTGGTGGTGATGGAGGGGGTCAGCAGGGTGGAAGGGGGTGAGGTCAGAGGGTAACAGCAAAGCGGAAATGGGGAGGAACAAGGGAGAACAATGGACAGGGATGAACTAAGACAGACAAAGCTGGAGGGAAGGTGGACAGTGCACAAAACACAGGAAGATGGGAAGAAAAAGATGACAGAATGAGGGGAGCTACAACAGATGGTAAAGGCTGGTTGGAGAGAGAGAGAGGAGGCACTGAAAAGCTGCTGGCAACACATGCATCACGAGAGTAACAGCAAGGAAGGAAGGCTTGACACCTAAACATGTCTGGATGCCATATGGTAACATATAGGCTACACTGTAGATCACTAAGGTTCACATGTCTGGAGCTTTGTGGGCAAAGTGTGAATCAAACTCCTCCCCAATGAATCTGTACTTCTATGAACCCTCTCATGGCCCCAGTGACACACCTGAGGAGCTTCAGCTTAACAGAATAAGCCATCAAGTCCGAATTTGAGTGAATAAACATTTCATTATAACAGAAATACTTCTTATGTAAGCAGCAGTTATATTTTCTTCAAGCGTTTATCAGTGTGAGAAGCCCCTTGTACATAAGATTAGGGTAGAAAATGTATGTTTTAGAAGTTGTGCGCTAAAATCGTTGCCCTAATGGGATCATCAATACTGAGATGTTTCTCCAGCTATTATGGCCTAATTATGTGGCTCATCTCGACTCGCTGACCGCAAAGAGACAAGCGCCCACCGGGCTTAGATTTATTAAAGTTGTCATTAAGTGGATGTTTTTTTTTCTTCCTTTCCCATTTATCTTTACGGGAGCGCGCAGAAGCACAGAAGGCGATTTCTCGGCGCGTGCACAATGAGACGGACACCCGCACACTTCTGCTTAATCTGAGTGAGAGAGTCTGAGCTGTTAAATATTTGTGGAAACTTTGTTGTGTGTGCGCGTGCGTGCGTGCGTGTTTTGATGAAATGACGAAATCGAGCTCGTGCCCAGGCGGACTGTGCGTCCTTGGCATTCGGCGGCTCCTTGCACACCTGATTTATCCCGTGCTACCCACCCTCCTTTTCATGACATATTTTAGCGTTGAGACCAGGTTTATCACCTGAATAACCTGGAGATCGTTTCCAGGTCCAATTTTCTTCACAAACTCTAGGATATAAAGGAAATATAAAGAGGATAGTTGAGGATGATTTCCTATTGCTGGAGTCGGAAATGCTCGCTCTGGCTGACCTTTTACCCCCAACTTTTGTTGCCACCTGTAGCCGCAGGTCACCAGGTTTCTTACAGGGACACACACTTTACTCAGGGAAATCAGTCCGGAGATACACAACAAACACGACACACCCGGAGAAAAATAAAATAGTCCTATAAGTGGAACTTTTCTTTTGTCGTGAGTGCGCCTCTTAATTTTTAACCCAAACAGACCGAGCTGCTCTTGAGCCCCCCCCTTGCGTGTGTTCCACTGAACATTTTCTGCACGTTTCAGAGACTTCCCACAGTTATCGCTCAGGGTAAATAAGTACACTTTTTCTAAATTGGCCAGCAGAGCAATCAAGAGGGAAAACGATGAGTTCCAGTGACATGAAAACTGAACGAGGAAGCAGAGAGTGGCTTAAAAGTCTGCCAACAAGCCTTTAGCGAGTCTTTATGAATAACGATTTAACATTTGTTCACTTTGGGGATATATGAGGGGTGATGTGAAATTCATACAAGTGCACATCTTGTCTGGCGAGGATTGCATTTGGATAGCCTTGCAGTTATAACACTTATTCAAAATGAACACAGTAAATCCAGCCTAATGCGCCAGTCTGCGTGTAAATAGAGTTTTAGCAGTGATCTTGTTTTATCTTGTAAACAGACTGGATTTAGTACGTTAATTACACAAATACAACCTTTTGATGAGCTGTTTATAAAGTAAAGCCAAATCTTCTTCTTGTACAATAAAGTATATTATATTTTTCTATAATATTTTTACACCTAAATGCGCAATAATTCAAACTGAATTTATAGTTTAAGAGAAAACATTTGGATTGTAAATCTTGGACCATCGCATTCATTTCTCTCCTCTTACATCTTCCATGCGAATTTATGTTTTTCAGTAATTTATGTTTTCAAATAAAACGCAAAACTTTTGTGTTTTTATGCTTTTTAATGATATCTTACAGCCTCAACTTTGACATTCTCCGGCTGGGGAAAAATTAAGGTTAAGAAACTTTTGACATATTTAACAGTAACTTTATGTCGGTCTTCCTGCGTTCGGAGAGGCCGGTGGATTTTGGGGCGTGTATGAATTTCGCCCCTTGGCAAATGGAGTCGTATAATTAAAGGCTATTTTAATTCAAAGTATGATCGCGATAGATACCAATCGTTGAGTTTTAATCCCTTGTTAAACTCTCGGTAACCTCTCTGTCCCTCTCTCCCTCTCTTCTCTGCCACCTCTCCCTTCAGGCACTTGTCATTTTCTCTGCGCTCCGATCACTTTACAGAGGACTGTTTCTGCTTTCAGCTAATACTACGATTCCTTTAATGTGCTGGCGTTTGTGTTTATTTTAAAACACTCGACCCTTTGTCCAGCAACGGCTCTGACCTGACCATGTGCAGTGGCAGAGCTTTTCAAAGACGACGGATGAACGATTTCCAGAGCGCAAAGTTGATTCTTTCTTTCTTTCCCAGATCGTATTCTTTTAAGTCCATATGACCGAGTAAAGCCACTTGAATATGAGACAGACGACACGGTGCCATTGGTGTCTCTTATTAGAGGTGTTGTGTTTGTTTTACAGGCTCATGAGAACAACGTTTAACAGCGTCTTAAACTCACCGGGATCCTGACACCCTGCTGTCACATCACGCACACGCAGGGGCCTGCTGCAAGTACGGTGCAGAAAGTCAAACCAAGAACTACTTTTTTTTTTCAACTACACAAAACCACTACGTGGACACACTGAGGCACGGATGCGTTCTTTTCATAAAAGCTGGAAAAAGCTCAAATGCAAAAAAAACCTCTTTAGTGTCTTGGAGCTTATTTCAGAAGCCCCTCTGTCTCCTGTGTGAGCCAAAAAATGTTATTTTTTCTCATCATATTTAGTTGTTTTTTTTTGTTTTTATTCTAATGCTGTATGCAACCAGTAAAATGTTTACCTTGTATCGTTTTTTAAAGACACGCAGGCTAATATTTGTTGTTAAATATGAAGGAAGAGAACAACATTTAAAAATAAGATATAGAGGAAGTACAACAAAAAGATTAGGACCAGAGGTTTATTTAATTTTCGTGTTTTTATTTATTATATATTTATTTATTATTCGCGGAGTATTTTATTTTGGTAAAGACTAATTATTTGAATTGTTATTACTGTTATTTTTTGGTTAAACTATATTTATATAAATAACGTGATTCTTCATTGGTTGCGAAGATTAATTTGTTTCCCCCAATTTAATTTGGACATAAAAGTCTCTCCTGCTGACCTGAGAGTATTTTCCACCTTTCATTTTCTGCTCTTTGTTCCGTTTAAAAAAAAAAGTTTTGCAAAACATTTTTCAGTGGGACTCAATGGGATCCTCCAGAGTCGCCTGTCAGGGAGGCATCGCAGCATATCGTGTGGAAGTCGGGCCCGGTGTCACACGCCGGTTCACCGTCTAATCAAAGCGGGGCTGTCGCTGGAGGTGAATAGAAACAAGCCGCCTCCTGACAAGTGTTTCCGTACATTCACTCAGGGGGTGTGATGCCATCAGATCCCGCGGTCAGTCATCCTGTCCCACTTTTTCCCCCTCTCCTCCTCAAAAAAACAAACAAACCAAAAACCAATCCAAAACACACCTCCTCCATCCTCCTCGTCCAATGGCTGCAGTGCTCCATCCTCTGCGCAGCCCTGCTGGATAAAACCTGAGTCAGTGCCGACTGCGCACACGACGCAACACAACGCAGCACAACAGCGGTCCATCCTCCTCCAACGCGGCTCGGACGCACACCACCAGAGATTGTTTGGATAATATCAGAATATTTGCTGTGGAACATTTTTTATGATTATCGCTGTTATTTCGAGCTCCTGCGTGGAAAGGTAAGCCCTCTTCTAAAGTGAACATGTTTTCTGTGTGATCTGTCATGTCTGAATGAGAACGTTAGACAATCCTGACAACACGGAGAGAAATCACTCCGCAAAATGCTGCGAGACAGAGCTCAGGGTTTAACGCTGTTCCCGTGAAAGAGGGAGAGAAAACGTTATCTAAAGAATTTAATTAAAGTTGAAAAATGTGCGCAGAAAAAAAACAAAGAGTGTGTCTGTTTTGTTTTTTTGTTTTGCGCAAAAACAGATGAATAATTCTTATTAATTTTCCAAAGTGCATTGATTTCTTAAAATAAATAAGTAAATCGTTCCTCCTAAAATAAAAGGCACCCCCATCACAGTCAATGATACATTCATTAACGCAAACTGTCTTGTTTTTATGCTAAATTTGGAATTGTGAGCAAAACAGCGAGGCCTTCAATTTCTGCTTGAAATCACGTTTTCCACTGAACATTTATAACCGTCGTTAATACAAGCGATCGATAACAGCGGGCAGCTTATTAAATTAATAATTACACAGTTTTAGTCATGATACATTCACGTCCAAACGTAAAAGTTAGCCCGCTGTGGATCATCTCTGTGTACCGGCTCTTTATTTGGCCTGATCGAAGTAAATTAAATAAAACACACTTGATTTAATTTTACATTAGAGTCATGTCATATTAGTTTAAATGCTTTTAAAAATTTCTTCACCAGCTACCTCCAATTTCCATTATTAATAATCATCTAGAAGTTCGATTATTTTTTTTAAACTGTCACACATTTTTCAGGTTTCAAAATATTACATGTTTCTAATTGCTAACAAAAATAAGTAAAATAAAGTAAAATAAAGTAAGTACTTACCAAAAAAGATGAAAAAAGTAGATAATTGTCACTGGTTTGTTCAGCGACATTAAAAGAGTGTTTTTCAGTTAATAATAAATGAATTAGTATCAGGTAAATTAGACCTGGGCATGCCCTGTAGGTTGGATTATTACTACCTGGGATGTTAAAGTTATTGCAGGTCAACTGAACTGAATCAGGCTGTCCAGGTGTCCTGTCCGTCATTTAAAACTGCCTCCCAGCAGGTCATGACAACATGAAACCAGCAGCGGCTTTATTGACTTTTGATCCACTTCTGCTTACCTGCTTTTTTAGGACGGGCGTCATATCGTTTCTTTTTTTTTTTTTCTTCCCTCGTTACTCATAAATTACCACTTGATGTTTTTGCTCGTTTTCGTGAGAATTTCACGGAGCTGAAAAGTCCTTCAGTGTACAGCAGCTGAACAGATGAAGCCTGTAGACAAGACACACACACACACACACACACACACACACACACACACACACACACACACACACACACACACACACACAGCCAAAAACAACTGCCAGCTAATCGTTATACAGACCTGCGTGTCCTTAAGCCGAGAAATGATAACACATTATTATTTTTCATCTCTCTAGCTGGCCTCTCACTTTAACACATCCAACGTGAAGTCCTGTAATTTCAGCTCCATGTCTCGTAGAGACTGCTGCCATGATGTTTACCTCGGCTTTCATTCGGTACTGACTGCATATACATAAATGTATCGCTATAATAAACAAATCATCGCTATAATAAGACAAATCAAATACAGTCTTTATAATGCCATAAAGAATATGGCCTAAATCTCCTGCAGACTGTTCAATCATCACACCGTAGCCCACCAGCACAAGCAGGTGGGCCACAGGTAGACCTAACGGTGTGAGATGAACGCGCAGAGAGGAAACGTTTGTTTAGTAGGAGTTCAGAGGCCTCACAGATATGACCAGCAGCCAGTTTCACAAACACCTTGATGTCCTGCAGCTCGAAGTCGGTGGGAGAACACTCATGCCAGACCAGGCAGGGGTAGGAGTATAAACACACTTTAACCGGGTCAGCGTGGAGGAGGAGAGCGTCACGTTCAGCTGGTGGAGCAACAATCACAAACTCAGGGATATGTCCAGTAACACCGGGAGAGGTAAATACTGAGATGTGTTCTTCTATGAAGACCGTGGACTATCTATCTATCTATCTATCTATCTATCTATCTATCTATCTATCTATCTATCTATCTATCTATCTATCTATCTATCTATCTATCTATCTATCTATCTATCTATCTATCTATCTATGCTTTGTTTTTCTGTGTGTGCGTGGCGTCAGTGCGCCATGCGCGTTCACGCACTACCCCCCTGTCCGCCTCGGGGCCGCTCCGCTTTAATATCCTGCAGGTTGATGAAGCTTGGCAGGGAGATTTTTTTCCACACTCGGCTGGCAGCGTTAATAGAGGCTGCCCTCCCTCCATGCCTCGGCCTCGTCCGGCCGCTGTTTGATGTGGAAATGAAAGCTGGGGGGAAAAAAGAGAAAAGGCTGAGAGAAACGAGCGACTCAATGGGGTTAAATTAAAAGCAATGGTGTTCTTGCAGAGTCACCACCGTGCAAGCCTTTAGAGAAGACATGGAGGATATGCCGGGGCGAAGCAGGGGAGCACTTTGTGCGTAATTTGTAGTAAATGCGCGCAGAAAATCCGCTTCATGTGCATTCAAAATGAAAAAAAAAAAATCACGTTGTTGTAGAACTCCAGTCACATTTCTGTAGTGTAAAAAACAATACATATACATATTTTTTATATGTGCCAGAGAACAGATATTAAACTTTAATAATTCATGTGAACAGATGCTTCTCAAAAACAGGCTGGAAACGCATAAAAATAATAAAAACTAAGTATAGACAATCCGATTTTTTCTTTTTTTTACTTGAACTTCACAGTTTAAAATGTTAACCCCCCCCCCCCCCCCCCCCACCTCGCCCCTTCACTGAGTGACATGTTCTCCTGAAATGTAAAATAACATTAGTCACTGTCACTGAAGCCAACTGAGCCTCAAATTAGCGGCCTATAAATGGGAACTGTGAGGAGAAAAGCCTGAAGGTGTTATTTATAAGGAGGCGATTAGCCAGTGGGATCATCAAAGAACCATTAGTTTTTCCAGAATGCGCATTTCTGTTTGTTTCCAGTGTTAAACACAAAAGCAATTTCACACCCAAAATAACTGAAGTTTTGATCAATATCAGCTTTTTTCCTATTTATAAAACGTTTAAACACACAACAAGATTCCAGAAAAGACGGACGCTAACCACATCCAAGTATCAAAAGGTCTCACTAACCCCCACTCACTGCCATCTTGTTTATTATCTAAATCTAAAACATCAGTCTTGCTTTAGGGATAAATTCTGTTTACTTTAGATAAATGAAATATGCCCGATTCTGCAAAATATAGCACTAACATTTAATAATTAGTATTTTTTATTTCTTTTAATTATTTTTATGTTATATTTTAAGTAAAATATAAATAGATTAAAACACTGAGTAAAGTTCTGGTATGAATCTGTAAAATCTGTGTGTGTGAACTTTTAGATCATTTATTTCCATGCAAACAGCTTTTATGGAGTTAACCTGGATAAATGATGTGTGAATCAGCAGGTGTGATTCAATCAACATGCATGTGTGCGTGTGTGCAGACAGGTGCACGTGAGTTCCATGACATTTATAAGTGTTCATCCCCCCTCCTCCCCCAGGTCATGGGGGTCTTAACCAACTAGGTGGAATGTTTGTTAATGGACGCCCGCTTCCGGAGGTGATCCGGCAACGCATTGTGGACATGGCCCATCAGGGGGTTCGGCCTTGTGACATCTCCCGGCAGCTTCGAGTCAGCCACGGCTGCGTCAGCAAGATCCTGGGACGGTGAGTCCTCAACTTCCTGTTAATTGTTCCTGTTAATGAGAGTCTCGAGAGTTGAGAGGTTGCTTAATCATCAGGAGCACTTTTATGTCCTGTGTAAACTTTCCACTTACAAAATCAGCTTTCCCTTCCAGCTACTATGAGACAGGCAGCATCAAGCCCGGTGTGATTGGCGGCTCCAAGCCCAAAGTGGCCACTCCTAAGGTTGTGGAGAAGATCGCTGAGTACAAGAGGCAGAATCCCACCATGTTCGCCTGGGAAATCAGAGACAGGCTGCTGGCGGAGGGAGTGTGTGACAGTGACACAGTGCCCAGCGTGAGCTCCATTAACAGGTGCCAAACTGAATTATGAATGAAATCATGTAAGCCGGGGTTCAGGTGGTTAAACAGTGTGCTGCCTTGGTTTTGCCTTTGTGTGTGTGTGTGTGGTATAATTAGTGGGAATGCTTTAATCCATTAAAAATTGTTGTTTTTGTTCCAGAATAATCCGAACGAAGGTCCAGCAGCCATTTAACCTTCCTCTGGATGGAAAAGGCCTGAGTCCAGGGCAAACTTTGAGTAAGTCTGCACCATTTCTGAACACATGCACGACAACAAGGGATGCTGGAAAGGATTAGGATTAAATACATTGCTCTGCAAGATTAAACTCGGGGCCCTCGTCACATCAGCAGCAAAGAGCTGCGCAGTATTGTTGTCTCAGATCTGTCTTTGTTGTTCTCTCTTTCTCTCGCTCTCAGTCCCCAGTTCTGCGGTCACCCCTCCAGAATCCCCGCAGTCGGACTCTTTGGGTTCAACTTACTCCATCAGTGGCTTGCTGGGTATTCCTCAACCCAACGGCGAAGGCAAAAGGAGCCACGATGACAGTAAGAAATCAATCTAGCAAACAAAACACCACAATCTGAAGCTGATTCATAAGAAAGACTGGGTTACTGCCCACTATCCTTAACAATACTGAGAAAACAAAGGCAAATATGGCTGGAAAAACTTGTTTCTAGGCTTTCTGCAGGCATGCACTCTAAAACTTTTAACGATGAAAACAAGTATGGCTCTCCCAGCTGCTTTATTTAATCATTAATCTGACCTTGTTTCCTGTAAGAACACTTTCCTGTTGCAAGGGTATAACAGGCCAAAAGTTGTCCCTCGAACGGAAATTCAGCTTTACTTTATTAAGGTTTGCAAGGTCCTGTGCACAACAGGGCACGCTTAACACCAATCACTGTGACACAGCAGCTTCTGTCCTGTTCTTCAGCATTTAGACAGATTTCAGTTTTTCCTCTAATAACTAAAAAGCTGACGTCTTTCAGGGACACAGGCAATCAAGTCGTTGATATCAGTGTAATCATTTGTTAGCGGTGATTTATGGCCTGCTTTAGTATTTTTAATGTTGTGATTTCTAATAAATTCAAAGAAGTAGTAAGAGAGCGCAGACTTGGGATGGAGCTCTGAGGGACGCAGATGGCCACAAAGAACTACAAACCAGTTAATTAAGATTAGAGCCACTTAGGAACTGTGCCAAAGAGACAAGCTCTTTAGCTCTTTAGTTTTCAAATAATTGAAGGGGCCAAAATCTTCTCAGAGGACATTTAAAGACCTTCAAGATAAAATTACTGTTTGCCAGTTTAACATGAAGCTTTCCTCCTCCTCTATCCTCCTCGTTGCCTCTCACAGGTGATCAGGAGAGCTGTCGGCACAGCGTGGACTCTCAGGGGAGCGGAGGCATCCCGAGGAAACAGATGAGAGTGGATCACTTCCCCACAGCCTCGCAACATCTGGACTGCGGCTTCGATCGTCATCACTATCCTCCGGATTCATTCGGATCGGCAGCAAACAGCAAAACCGAGCAGGTACTGACCGTTTGGACTGAAAATCCTCCTTTCATTTTTTTACATGTGCACTTGTAACAGCAGCCTTTATCATCCTCAGACTCTGTACCCGCTGTCCCTCATCAACGGTAGCCTAGACGAAGCCAAGAGCAGCCTCTCATCATCCAGCTCTGCCATTGGACGAAATCTGTCGGCACACCAGAGCTACACCATGGTGACTGGTGAGACTCTTAATGCTGGATTATGCTCTTTGACCTCCATTAACCACAGGGCCCAGAACCCTCCACATGCTGACGCTCACTCTTTGTTCAGTTTTGGCATTTCACACAGTTCTTTTAGTCCTGCGTGTTTTTTCTTTTTTCACTTCCACCCATGTTCACCATTTGTTTTTGCTTTGTTTTGTTTTTTTATTTCCTTACCCACGCGCTGCACACTGGCTCTCGCCACCTCAGAGCCCGTACAGACCCTGCCACTTTGTCTAAAACAGGAAATGTCCCCAGAAGTGACCAGCACAACCCCCTCCCCAAACATGGCAGCCTGTAACCTGGCTTTTGTGGAGCTGCAGGCGCTGCAGAAACCCATTTCTGTCAGCAGCAGCAGCTGCAGCGGCAGCAGCAGCAGTTCCAACCATTTTCCCAACGCCTTCAACTCATTCTCCCATCATGCACCAGTGTACGGGCAATTCAGCAGTCAGTCTGTCATCTCAGGTAACGCAGCCATCCATCTCATCTCTGTTTACTTTTTGCTCATTCGTTTATTTTTTGGCATTTGAATGCTGCAGAAAGTTAAATGATAAACTGATCCTATCGTTTCAGCTTCAATTCAGTCTTTGCATCTTACACGTTTGTCCAGCACTAAACACCAATCTAAACATCCACCTCGGTGTTAAAGATGTGCGGCTTTTTTGTGTGCTTTCAGGGCGCGACATGGTGAGCTCCACCCTCCCTGGCTACCCACCTCACATCCCCTCCCCTGCTCAGACGGGATACTCTTCCTCTGCAATCACGGGAATGGTAGCAGGTAAGTAGCTGACCTGAAGGAATACGTTTTTTGTTTTAAAAATGGAAAAATGGAAAGACAAGTAGAAAGAAAGAGAGAGAAAGAGGAGGAAGGAAAGGAAACAGAAAGAAGGAGCAGGGCAGGATGGCGGCTTGTAGATTAACCAGGAGACGGGCTGAGTTAATGAGTAGTCTTGCCAGGGTGAACGAGCACAGGGGTGCACGTGAGCCCGATGGGGAGGGGTACAGGGAACTGGCTGGGGTTCCACCCTGCTGCCCACACCCCCTCACCCAGACACCTCTGACCACACATTGCCATGGGAACCAGGGGGCCCAGGAGGGAGATGCAATGGTTGTGGGTGGATGGGGCGTAAAGCTGGGAAGAGTAGAAGGTTTTTTTGTTGTTTTTTTTTACAGGGTGCGTGTGTGTGTGTCAAGATGCCTGCATGTGAGCAGAGAGAGAGAGTGTGTGTGTGTGTATGTGCATGTATGTGTGCGATCTGCCTTTTTTTTTTTATTTGAAGTCTGCCCTCCGAAGCGCGAAATGAGAGGGTCTGATTTATTATTTTTTCTGGTGGGCTCGCTGTGAGGAAGCGTTGATACACAATTACCGAGTTGGGGGGGGGGGGGGAGAGAGAGAGAGAGAGAGAGAGAGAGAGAGAGAGAGAGAGAGAGAGAGAGAGAGAGAAAAGGAGGAGGAGGTGGGGAGCTCAGGGATTCATTCCAGCCAACATAATTACCAATTAGATATTGGAATGTTTAAAAAAAAGAAGAAGAAGAAGAAGAAAAGAAAAATGGAAGAAAGAGGAGTTGCCAGACAGGAAGTGCAGGATGGAGAGAGGAGGAGGGCATTTCAGAGGGCAGAGGCTGAACGATGGAAGGGGCCTAAGCGCTGGAGAAAGAGGGCGTAAAGGCTAGCTGTGTGCACGCACCACTGGGCCGAGGGATTTTACCCTCAGCCATCCACCTGCACCACAGATTAATGGTTTACAGGCCGCACTAACTGTCGGTGAATTATGAGCTAAGGCTGAACAGATGCTGGCACTCAGACAAACAACCTGCCGAGCTCCTTGCAATGCTCCAGCTTGTTTCAGCTCGGAGCGTTTGGATTGTTTGCTCAACTTTATTTTTAAAATGTTCTTTTCCTTCTCTGCAGCAGGTGCAGACTACTCGGGTCAGTCCTACAGCCACTCGCCCTACACCTCGTACAGCGAAGCCTGGAGGTTCACCAACTCCAGCTTACTGGGTGAGTAACCGAGCACACGTAAGCCTAACCCCGTGAATATTTGTTACTAAGGCGGCGAACGTGTCCCCTGCGGAGCTTCTCCAGAATTCACAAACGGTTCACGAGAATTTTCTCTCTGACCTTATGATTCAGAAACATTTCACTCTGACTAGAATTTAATAGACGGCCTACCAGGAAGTGGTGCGCGTGACTCCTAATGCACTTTTTGACCCCCCTACCTTTCTTTAACATATTCATTTATCTTGGTAAAACTTTTGCTGTATTAAAAGCCACATCTGGACTGCAGACAAAACAATATAACATCAGACAACTGGTAAAACAACTTTTCATTAACTAATGAGCAAAAAGTCATCTAAACCTTTAACATTTCCATTTCTCGACACTGAAATGTACAGTAGCTTGAAATTTATTCATTTTTACCTCAAAGACAGCAGTGTATGCAGTATTTAGCTGAATTTGTATTGTTGTGTTGTTACTGCAGTTTTGTGGAGTGCAGGCAGGCATCTTGTAGTCTAATTGCTGGAGAAACTCGCTTTGCATTCTCATCTCATCACCAAATTTTATTAATTGACACAGAGGTGGAGGTTTGATGGCTGATTTTCTGCACTGCACCTTGTTTGAAACATACCCCAGCATCACTCATGCTTTTAGGGTTTTCGGGTCCCTCATTACGTGCAGGTCGCGATGGGCCTTCAGCCTCAAAGCACTCAGAGCCAAAGCTGTGACCACCAGCATCATCCAGCTCCATCTGTGTCTCCCCCCGCAGGCTCGCCCTATTACTACAGCTCGGCCTCCCGCACGGGCCCACCATCTGCAGCCGCCTACGACCACCTCTAGTCCTCGCTGCTCGCCTCAGTCCTGATGGGCCTCCACGCCACGGTAAAGACTGGAGACCTTACCATCAGCTGATCTGATGTGGACCGAGACACGCAGCTCTAAACTGGATGTGAACTCGAGACTTCTACTGATGACCCAGCAACACATTTTTTCTTTCCTTCTCGTCCTCTCACGGTCATCCTAAGCCTGCTCCTGTATTTATTTGCAGTCACAGACACCGTTTCCCAGGGTAGCTGTGACTCATGCACGTTTACACATTGCTAACCACGACCTCCTCCAGGGCTTGTTTCCACAGACTCCACGGGAGCATATTTTCAGTATGAATCTATTCAGCGCTGTTTCGGCCAAAGACTGTTTTCTTTCTTCTTCTTTTCTTTTCCTGGCACATCTGCAACTTGACTCCACTGATCCAGTGAATAAGGGATATGCAACTTCTTTGTATTGAACTATGCCTGCTTTGTTTACAACCTTTATTTTTTTTCTTTGTTTTTAAGAAGAGGGAAAAAAACTGAATCCTATCCTATCACCACGAATCAATTTCTATTCTTAATCTACTTGTATGCTTGCCTGCAAATTCAGTTTGTGATTATTATTATTTTATTTTTTGTTACTGTAAATTCTGATTTTTCTGTTGGGGGAAAAAAATCACAGTTACAGAAGAAAAGCCTTCATACGCCCCTCAAAGACAATTACATATCTGTCCAGCAATATGTACATAATGTAAATGAAGAATTACTTTATGGGGGAAGTGATGCAGTTTCACTAAGAGGGGAGGGGGTGATGATGATTTGGCCACTAAAAACCAACAAGGCTTGAAATACGTTTGTTTTTGCTTCAGTTAAATTGAGTTTGTTGTCATGCTGATGTTCTGATGTTTGGTAAAAACTGTGACTATTTTTTCTTATACTGTTATTAATATTATTGCAGATGTACATAATGAATTTCTAAAGAATTATTTTAATTAAAGCATGACAAATTTATGTGCTTTTTCCCTTTTTGCTTTCTCAATTCTCCAGAGCTCAATATATCAGGGAAATTTCGGTTATTATTATTATTATTATTATTATTGGTGACGTTATCGTTGACGCGATTTCGGTGAGCTGACCCCCCCCCCCCCCCCCCCCCCAACAAAAAAACAACAACAGAAAAAAAAAACCTGAAATGCTTTTTTTTTCTACTCAGCATTTTTTTTAAAGGACACAGTCAATGATCCCGAAAAACACGCGCATCTGTCTAATTTCTTTTTTTATTTTCTGCATCATGTACTTTTATTTGCAATTATTTCTTTCCTCTTTGCGGCCTCATTATAGAGCCGCCGTAACGAGGCCACGGTTCGGCGGTGCCGCGGCCCACCTGGTGCCACCACCACATCCACCTCCACGCGGGATACCGCGAGATTAATGGATAGGTCGGGGCGATTTTTTCCTTTTTTAAAAAATACATTTCTTTTTAAAATTTTTGATTATTTAGAAAAAACAAAACAAAAACCTAATATTAAAAATAATAAGACCAATAAAATAAATACATTTTAATTTTATTATTATTATTATTATGAAAATAAATGCGATAATAATGTTTTTTTTAATCTAACTTTTTTTGTTGTTGTTTTATTTGTAACTTAATATCAGAGTATTTCTTTGAAACCTGCTTTTGAACCTGATTGAACTCCTGTGTTGGATCTTCTGAGCTGCTCTTTACTCTCATTAGACCACCGCGATCACTGCAGTCGTTTTTTAGTTCACAAACTTCTGCACAGTTCATGGCCTAATTCATCTTTAAAGAAACCCTCAAGTCTAATTATGTAACTCCTCAATCAGTCTGCATGAAGGGTTTTCTCTGAGACAATCACCTGAAGTCCTCAGTCAGAGTGGGATCTGCTGATGAAGATCAGCCCTGACACGTTTCTGTTTACAGTATGCGCTGCTCTTTCTTTTTCTGTCCCCCCTCAAGTCTTCCATCTCCTCACATTTCACCATTTCCTGACTCACTCCTTTACACCCCCTACTTCCTCTCTCTCCTCCAGCCAAACCACTGTACACACACACACACTGCTCTGTAAACTTTAAACAACACCAGAATTTCATCCCATTGTTGTCCAAGTGGCCTGGCCCACCCCAGACAGCCCATCAACCACCCAGACGCTCATTGGTTGCAAGTTCCTTGCTAAAGCATGCAGAGACATGATACACATCCATATACGCTTCGTTCGCGTTCATGTGCCTCGCTGGAATGAGGAAACTCTTTTAAGTGAAACCCTTTTTTCAGCTTCTCCAGCCAGCTGAGGACCGGCCAGAGAAATAACAGCAGCGAGCGTTAAACATTAACAGTCCTGCTGCCAAAAAACCCCACACATTACAACTGCTCCACAGACGACACAACAGAAATAACTCCTCTCTGTCTCTCCCCGGGCCTATTAGTGAGGAGGTTTCGGGCCACAGTGCTTCTGGTAATGAGCCCGGCAGCACAATACGGGCACCGGGCCGGAACAGCTGAGGGCAGACAAAGCTGGCAGGATGGGGCGACAGGGACTTACTACATTTAACAGAGAAACCGTACTAACACTGTGCCCGTGACTGTGTGTGTGCGAGAGACGGACAGACAGAGTGAGAGTGTGTGCTTGTGTGATATAACATTGTGTGTGGCGGTGAAGGCATGTGTCCCATTATCATTACTGGGACAAAGTGAAAGGCAGAATGGAGGGGGGCCCAGCAGAAATTGCTGCCAAAAAGGCAACAGAGGAGTGTGTGGCAATCAGTGGGATGACGGGCTGGGGTTGTCCTGCTCCAGTCATCTGGAAAGTTCTCCACTTATCTCTGGGCCCGAGATACTGGCCCACCAATTCAGCCTGACGAATACGTATAATGTAGGCTGGCAGAGTTTGTCCACCCAAATGAGCTGCAGGACACGCCGTTGTTTTTAACTGTGAATGGCAGCGCTGCCAGGCGGGCCCCGCCCGGGTCAGCCTCTTTGTGACCCTTGATTAGACCCAGATTGTGTAAGTGAACCCATTACCTTATCACTAATTACGCTGAATGATTATTCTGAACTTCTCCTTCTTTAACAGAGCTAAAGGGGCAGAAGTGTGTTACAGGGAAATGTGCAACCCCATGGATGCGTTTAAGAGAATAACATGTGACGAGAAAATGATGAGTATGAGTGTGATGACGTTGGCAGCTGTAGTGTTGGTTCTGTGCAGCTCTGTGATATAGCAACTACTTCCCACAGTAGGGTAGATTAACGGCTAATGGAAGTGAGATTCATCGTACAGGTATTTAGCCTGTTCACTCAGTCCAGACCACTATCCAGCAATCTTATGTGCCAATATAACAGGAACCACAGCGGTGGTTTGGGAGGACTTATTGAACATTTAGCTGTGTTGTATGAAATGTATGATCTGCCTCAGTTCATACATTTCCGTAGATTTCACAGGCTGACTCTCTGACTGTTACCCATGCAGAAGCAGGGAAACGTCACACGCCATGTCAGAAGCTTCTTGCAGTCGTCACTGTGTGTCTCTGAATGAATGAACTGAGGTTGTTAAACTCACCTTTCATTTTCCTGTTTTCTATATAATCACCGGTGAAGTTGATCAGAAAATGTCCAACCAGTCTGCTGCTGCACTGCAACGGCTGACTGATACCACGGGCGTGGTGAAGGCTCTCCACTGACGTTGCATTGAAAAAAACCCAGTTTAATGTGGATGCTATACTTGTGCCTTCTTGTTGTTATTTCCACTACTACTGATAAACTAATTATTATTATCCAGCATTTCTGAGCCCTCGCTATTCAAAACCCCAATACCAGCAATAACAATGACAGGACAAAGAAGGTAACAGATCTTCTAAGTGTGCATTTTGTAGACAGCAGCTTGGTTTCATTTGTGGGGAGGGAGAGGAGGTTTTTTTCTACGGCCAACTTTGAGGATCAATATCATGGGGTGTATCGTAGTTTCAATAGTAAAACTAATTGGTCAGGTACAAGGATTCAGTCCAATCCTTGCACCTGACCATTTTCAGAGGAATGTTTTTATTAATATCATCATTGTTTTGTTAAGCCACTTAACACTCATCCAAGCATAAAAAGTTCTTAACTTAAGGGATGAACCTGTGCAGTGTGTACACATAACAGAGCAACAGACAATAGCAAGTAACCCATTTTAAATTGTATCTGCCTGTCGCACACACACATCATTTGTTCCCATTTAATTGTTTTATGCATCAACAAGGTGATTCGCAAAGAGCTATTAGCTGAAAACTTGGTATATCTATGTATAGTGTGCAGCGTGGAGGACAAAAGAAGAAGTAGCCGTTCTGAAAAACTATCCACAGCAGTATTAACAGTATCTAAAAACGATCTCCTTAAGAAGCAGGCTGAGGTATGCCATATTAGACAAAAACTGCCCATATGGAAAAGATATATATAAATCTTAAAAAGTTTGTATCTGTCTTGTGTGTAACTTGTATGAAAAGCATACAAGAGTGAAAACAGATATAAGATCCCTTGAAAAATTATATAAATGAAACTTGTATGTTTTGGATACTTACTAAAACAATAAATGAAAGTAATGAGAAAGTGGCCACTTTAATGAGTAAATCATATAAGTTATTACTATTTCTTTTCCATATGGGTGGACTGAAAATCAGTGGCAACAGGTCTGATGGAGTAATAAAACCATCAGATTTTGATCTGCTATGCGATACCATTTGGAAAGTCTCTGATTGGCAACAGCTTTGTTGTTCAGCCTGATAATGATGAAAGCATACCTGGAACACTGTCAGCCATGGATTGGCCTCCCCAAAGCCCAGACCTCAACATTATTGAAGCAGTGTGGGATCAATTTGACCGAAAACAGATCAAAAGGCTGCCAGCATCCATTACATGTGTTTCAATAACTTGCTTTTCCCATGTTCCTCAAAAAAAAAAAGAAAAAGAAAAAAAGAAAGAAACAAGGAGTGGCTTAAGATTTTTGCACAGTACTGTATATTGTGGTTATGACCTTTGTCTAGTTCAAGGTGGAGGACCAAACCACCTACCGCAATCATCATCTAAATTTCGCTGTAAGTCAATTTGCTCTCATAGGCCCGAAAAGAGGCCTCAGAACACCTGTGCAGACTTCAAATGATATCACCTCTCTCAAATTTCAAGAAGTTATCTAATCTCCTCCATCTTTAACTCTAATGCAGCTGGAACAAATGTGCCAGTCAAACAGAGCAAAGTGGCCAAACAGAGGCTGTTTCTGTGTCGGAGCAGGTAGAGGGAGGAAACACAGGTGCCCTGTGTCATACCGGCCTATTAAACAACACTCAGACCCCGAAGGCAGGAAGCTACTATTGACCAGGAGACATCAAGAAAAACGCACCTTTCAAAGCACACACACACATGCAGCACTATACACACACGACGGAGGTGGATAAAATCTTCCAGGTATCAGGTCCTGCCCCGAGGGAGAGGACTGACCTGCAGAGGCCAGTGCAGTCAAACACCCGGCCGACAAACACCTCATTCAACGTCACACAGACATGCTGATTGTGCTGATTTATCCTCCAACCGCACACAGAAGATCAAAGATTACCAAGCAAAGGAAGAACACATTGCAAATATTCCTAGAACTGCTTCGAAAACTTATTCTTGTACGGGCTAAAAGATGAAACGAGATAAAGAAGTTAAACATTCCCGATCCGCTCCGCGTGCCGCATTGACCCTCTGTTTGTCCTGCATCTAAAAAAACCACAGTCTGCGCCCGAGGAGTACCGTCAGACTCTTGAGTGTGTGTGTGTGGGTGTGTGTGTGTGTGTGTGTGTGTGTGTGTGTGTGTGTGTGTGTGTGTGGACGATGAAGGGTAAAAAGAGGTCATGCATTAAAATGCCCTCAAGCAAGGCACTTGGCTTAACTCTTTTCAACAAGAGAGGTTCCTTTGCTGCTAAAAGGAAAAGGAGCTCTACTTCTTTGGACTGGGTCTGATTGGCAAATAAAATGAGAATGTCTGGCCACTAGAGAAGCCACACTAATGAGTGCAGTTAAAAGGGAAAAAAACGGGGGTAAAAAAGGCAGATGTCTTTCTACAGTACCTCCTGTTTCTTATAAAACAGATTACAGCAATAAAAGACTTTTCCCAAAACGATGCAAAAAGATAAATTTGCCTCAAAAAATATATTGAGCGTGGGACGCTGGATAAGAGCGTGAGAGGATAAGAGTGGAGTTAATGTCTCGGTGAAAGAGGCAAGTGGGGTCTGAGTGGGGAGACGAAACTCATGAGAGGACCGCAAAGAGACTTCAAGGGCCCTGGACGGTGAAAGCCACACAGCACAACAGCAGCAGTCAAGAGCGGAGGGTGAAGACAGAGGCAGTGGAGACGGTGGGTGGGTGGAGGGGAGACAAAGAAACATTTCAATAGCTAGAGTGGGAGAAATGAAGTGTTAGTGCAGATAAAAAGTAACAAGTAGAGCGTGCAAGGCGTCAGCGGCAGATGGAGAATGTGCATCAGGAGGAGCATTGAGGGCAGAAAAAAAGGGGCACGGGATTGATTGTGGTGAAGTTTATGTTTGCTGGCGGTGTTTTCAGGTGTTTATGTGCGACCCAGGGTGGAGGTTGAGCAATGTTTAAGCCACCTCGTGTACACACAAGGGGAGGAGAGAAGCACAATGAAATGAGGAAGCCTTACGAGTCATAGCGGAAAGGAGGGTCTATTCTGGATTGGCCCCTAATGATCACAACTTGAGGTCTTGCCTTTTTAATTACCCATCCAGGCCTGACTGAGACGCATCAAGCTCGAGAATGGAGTGGCGCAGACTGGACAAAAAAAACAGGCCACTTCCTTGGAAAGGATGCCCTCTGAACCCAGCAGCTAATGCAGCCCCTGCTGCTCCAGCCTGCTCGTTATTGTTCTTAGAGAGGAGGAGGAGAGAGAGGGTCACTCCAAAACAGGCCCACCACCATCACCGGCTGAAGTCATGGTCCACAGGCCATGTGAGAAGAGCTCCCACTCGAGAGATCCTCTGCGACGCCAGCGCCAAACGGGCACCTTCGGCACAGATTGCGACCCCGGAATGTAAACCATTATTAAAGCGTTTGTGTCTGAGCTGGAAAAGCAGGAGACGCTAATGGCTGCCTCTCGCTGTAACATTTCGTCACAGGCCCGAGAGCATGTAGGTTAGCCGAGATGGCGTCGGCCCCTCCCCGCCCCTCTGGAGGTGCTGTGACGGCCCCGGGCCCCCGTCACTCATGTGGCCAATCAGTCACCCTCATCTGCACAATCTGACTTTATCTTAATGAGCTGTTGTTATTCCCGTGAATGAATGGAGACAGTTTCCATTCAGAGGACAAGCTGGGCTTCATCGCCTGATGGAGAATCCCGGGTTTCTCTCATGTCTGTCCGTCCAGGAGGGGAAAAGATCTAAATATACAAAAACAGCTTCAGGTGCAATGAAACGTCCATTTGTTCAGTGCGTTCATCCGATTCTGACCCGCAGACGGGACGGTGTGTGCTTGTCTGTATTGTCTGTGCTCTTCATTGTGTTTCCTTATTGTCGCATCACATTCCTGTGTGGGGAATTTGTGTGTGTTTAGAGGTGGGGGTGGTGGTGGTTCTAGACATCCTGCTCTTTTGTTGGTCACCCCAGGTCGGCCGCTGCTCGACATGTCAGCCTGAGAGATCACAAAATAGGACCCGTGCCACCGAGAGCAGTGATCTCACACACACACACACAAGCCCGTTCAGCTATCTTAGTGAGAACCTTCATTGATATAATGGTTTCCCTAGCCCCTTACCCTAACCCTAACTATTAAAAATGAATGCCTAACCCTGACCCTTACCCTAAACCTAACCGTAACCTAATTGTAACCCTGACACTAAAACCACATTTTGAGCCTCAAAAAGGCCTTCAAACTTGTGAGGACCGGTGAGTGTGTCCTCACAAGTGGCTGTTGGTTCTCACAAGTATAGTAGAATGCAGATTTCCAGTCCTCACAAAGATAGCTAGACAGGAACACACACACACACACATGCACAGACACACAGACAAGAACCGACGTGTACACACCTTGAGCTCTGCTGTCTGACACTCCTGGCACAGATGGGTTAATGGTAACCATGGCATCACAGACAGACTTTATATTTTCACTTTTTGAGGGTTTTTTTGTTCTTCGGGTATCAGGTTTTGTTTTTTTTCCAGACCTTGAATAATTTTATTGGTTTAATCATCCTCTGATCATCCTCTGATCAATAGTTGAAAACTCTTTGCCTCAGTTTCAGGGAGTCCAAAAGTCTGAAGAAGGTATGATCAGGTAAATGACCAGCATAAATTACTGTTCACGGTTTACAGTTTAAAAACGTGATATATACACTTCAGCCAAACAAGTTTACAAGAAACAAATTTATGTGGCTTGATGTGATCAAGACAACACGCTGAAGTTCAAACAGGAGACTCTGGATTAGAGTAGAGTGGCCAGACTGTTCGAGCTGAGATGAAGGTAAAAGTAACTGAAAAAATGCAGAAGAGCATACCTGAACACACAACACACCAAACCTTGAAGCAGATGGGCTTCAGCTGCAGAAGAGCGGATTCCACTCCTGTCAGCTAAGAACAGGAAACTGAGGCTATTGGAAAACCAATTCCTGGTCTGATGAGTCTATATTTCTGCTGTTATATCTGGATGGTAGGGACACAGGTTGGAGTACACAACATGAAAGCACTGACCCAGCAGCCTGAACCATCGATGGGTTCAGGCAGCTGATGGTGGCATAGTGGGGAGGGGGGATCATTTCTAGGCATACTTTGGACCACTTAGTACCAGCTGAGCATTGTTTAAACACCACAGCCTACCTGATTATTGCTGTTGACTATGCTGATCCCAGCTGAAACTCAAATAATCTCAAACTGGTTTCATAAACATGACAAGGAGCTCACTGTACTCAAATGGCCTCCACAGTCATCAGGTCTCAGTTCATAAAAGCACCTTTAGAATGTGGTGGAACGGGAGGTTCACATCCTGGATGTGCAGCTGACGAATCTGCAGCACCTGTGTGACGCTTTCATGTTACTATAGCCCAAAATCTCTGAGGAATCTGGATCCAACGACGTCCTGACAATGTGTGCCCAATAACATGGCCGATGAGTCCATTATGACCGAGTTTTGTAGTTAAAAACAAAAATAGAGGAGATAAGATGCAGTGTGCTAACAGCTTACAAGAAAGCACATTTTGTCGTCAAACTAACAGAGTACACTGGCCAGAAATCCAACCAACAAACACACACCAGGTGTCTAGGAATGACCACGTTTAACTGTATTAGGGGTTACTAATAAAATCAATTAAACTTTTAGTCTTTAATGGACCAAAAATACAATTATAAGATATATAAGATGGCACAAAACAAATAAATTACAGTCCAAAAATCGATTCAGATTCATTTTGTTGTGAAAACAAGTGCCACACAAGTATCTGTGAGCTTTATGGCAGATATTCTAATATCAGTGACGGCATTTGTGTCTATAAAAACAAGGTTGTCTTGAAAATGTGCTAAAAAATGATGATAAATAACAGGAGCTGAAACCAAAAGTGTCTCCAGAATACTGAATAATAAATGTAAGTTATATTTTATTGTGGAAAAGGAACCTTTCATTTGAACAAAACATGTAACAGAGAGAGAAAATAAACATTTCGTACATATGATATAGAAAAACAAAAGTGCAATGAGGATTCTTTAGAAAAACCACTTCACAACAGACAGGACGGCAGGGCCATATCACAATATCCTGTGCTACAGTACCCTCTTGTGGTGCAAAGCACGGTGAAAAACATCTGTGCCATTCTGAGTACCGAAAAACAAAAATTCAAATTCAAAAATTAAAACAATACTAAATAAATTAGGTCCAGGAATTTAAGTCACTCAAAAAATTAGGTCAGGGTCTCCCCTCGGTCCTGAGGGAGTTTGAAGGTTATGGATTACCTGAGGTTAAAAAGTGCACAAGATCAATAAGTTGCTAAGGCAGTTTTTAGATGAGACTTGGGTGTTTCTTTGTTCTCTGCTCGGTGCTTCCACAAACTAAAAAAAGAGTAACGTCAGCGCACCTCCGGCGTGTATGAATCTAAACTTTCAAAGGATATAAACTGGTCGTGTGATCTGTGAGCGAAGCAGCTTTCAGACCTCTTTGTTCCATCGAGGAATGATGGGCTTGCGATACGTCCGTCTCTCAGAGATGTTTCGTCTGACTTTGACCACCGTTGCAGGCGCCACCTCCAATTCCAGAGAAGGGCTTGAGTGGGACTTTTTAAGCATGCCTTCCACATCATCTTCCTCTCCCAGAGAGTCAGCGCATACAGCTTTATCAAACGAGTTCAGGTCTGGTGCGTTTAACTCGCTGTCGCCTGTCTTTTTCACGCTCTTCCACCCCTCCAGCACCCGAATGTAGGTATCATAGCGACATATCTGTGGGACACAGGCTGATGAGTGGCTCAATTAATATAATCATATATGGATATAAAATCCTGGGTCCATCTCACCTCATGCTGCAGATACTGCAGGTGCTCCTCCATATCCCGGGCTTTGGCCTTTTTGCCGTCCAGCGTGCTTTGCTGCTGGTTTTCGAGGTCCACCTTGAAGGACTCCAGCATTTTTGCATGAGACTGAAGCTGATGCTCCTGCACAGGGAACACATGAGAGGCTTCATGTAAATATATGTGGCAAACACTGGTGAGGAACCAACAGAAACAACAGCAGGGAAGCACTATCGGACACACTATAGCTGGACACACTAGGCGTCTACTGAAATACAAAATGTATAAAATGCCTCTAATGGTTTCAATATTTACAGCCACCACAGACAGTAGGGGTGTCAAACATAGGGCTGGGGGGCCAACCTGGCCCAGTGGAAAATTATAAGGAGGGCATAGACTTCTGTACTGTACTGTATTTTCATAGATTTTACAACTTGTCCTGTTGATAAAATGTCAAACAAAACAAACATTTAGTGAAGTCACAAATGAATTAGTTCCTAGAACGGATTCCCTTACCCGGATGATTGAGCATGCATCGAGACATATGCGCTAGAACCTTTTTCTGTAATTTTACACATCTATTTCTTACAATTTAAGCCCAAAGAGTCATGCTGACAGCTTTCCTCCATTTACTACAGCAGCATTTTTGTAACTGCACTTCTTTTTTCTCCTATGACGATATCTGAGGGATTCAATGTGTAGTTAAACGTCTTTACACTGAAAAGGGGATTTTCACTGGTCTGCCCCACTTAAGGTCAAAGTGGGCGATGTAAAACGAGTTACACATTGCTGGTGTAAAACATGGACGTAGCTCCCAGGTTGGAAAAAATAAAGCCCATGTGGACTGGCCTAAAATCCTGCATTCTATCTGGAGGTCATTAGCTGTGGTTGCCAAACACTTTCCTGATGAGTCTAATTCTCTCTAATTTCAGCTCATAATGACTAAAAAAATGAGGTTTATTTTGTAAGTCTTTGTCATACTATATTTCAAAATGGAGGATTATCTGTGGTATGTTTATTTGCTGACAACTGAGTCAGTGGTTTCCCAGTCTAACCAGCTCCTCCTCGTGTTATCCGTTTTCTTGAAACCAAGATTGCAGAAAAGGCTAATCTTCAAAACAGGACTTAAGAAACAAAGAAGTGATATCACTGTAGCATTTATGTTTATGCTGGCCGTGGGAGACACCAAAATACATTAAAATGTAAATTTTTCTAATATTATCGAACGAAGGAACACTTGTTTTATGAGAAGTAAAAGACAAGGGTTATCTAAATAAACCTAATTTGGTATTTTTAACTCCTTTTTGTCTCAAGATGATTGAAAACTGTAAGTAAATACATTAGAACATTATTCTAGACTAAAGGAACCACAAATGGAGCCATTAAAAACAAATTAAAATATAACAGGCCTACTCAGTCACGTGAAGGTTAATGAAGCATGTCCACAGCAAAACACAAACACAAAGTGGTGGTTTGTCTGAGTGGACAGCTCGGTGTGTGTGTACCAGAGTCTCAGCCGACTGCGACGCGGGGAGGATCGGTCTGCGGAACTTCCTCTGGGAGCCGACGGCAGCGGGGAACGGAGGCGACGAGTGAAGAGCCGAGACTAAGTTGATGCGGCTGATCCACGAATTCATCTCCGCTTTGGACCTGAGAAGAAAAACAAATGACTGTTCTGACACCGGCCATTGGACTCTTTGGCACAAACCCACATATGTGTGCTCAGCTTGGACGTGCTGCGACTTACGAGGCCTGAAAGAGAAAAACCCTCCAGTCGGCCGTCTGCAAACGGAAGACGTGTGGCTTTTTGGTGTAATCGGCTGCTGGTTCAGCCAGAGAGTGATGCACGCTCACCACCTCCTCTATAATGTGCTGATCCCTTCGATAATCATTCTAACACATAAGAAGGAACATAAAGAAACGCACAATCACAAAACGCAGGAAATGATGCAATATTCTGGATAATAGACTCTGTTACACTATTAACAAAGCAGGAATGGAGTTACTGACCTTCTGTAAGTAAAGGACCATTCCTTTAAGCACTCCATCAAAAGTCTTCCAGCTTCTCTTTCCCCATGGTGCTACCACACAGAAACATCCAACAGTTAGTAACAAAACTCATGCAAAGGAGACGTTAACTTCTTTAAAAGTCGCCAAACCTCCTCCTGCAAAAAAATACTGGCGGCTGTCAGTGTTAGCCCTCAGCCTTCAGATGCACATATGGTATAAATCTTAAAATCATAGCTGATTTCCTTCTCGAATTATCGCATTCACAAGATTTTCAGAACATTCTGAAAATCTTGTTCAAGGTCACTGAGATTCAAACCTGTTTTTCGAGATTTTTAGTAGATGCACCTATGGTGTCAATTTCAAATCCTACATCGCCTCATTCTCAACTTCTTGCATTTATAAACTCAGGTGTCCGTGCCGACCACCCGGCAGGGAAGGCTAAGCGTTGTTTTGAACGCTTAGCCTTTTACAGCTAAGCGTTCAAAACAATATCTGACTGTATCGCTAAATCACAGTTTAGTTAAATAAACCTTTGTGGGAAATTTATTAGTTTCACTTTGCTTTTGCTTTCAGACCTGCTTTAAGTCTTCATGGCACAGATTCAACAATTTGCTGGAAACATTCCTCAGAGATTACGCTTTACGCTGACATGACAGCATCACTCAGCTGCTGCATCAATACATCTGACCTCTGGCATCAACTGCTGCTTACTGCACAGTCTCCTTTTTTCAGCCCATTTACTGTAAACCGTAGAGGTGGTTGTGTGGGGAAAATCCCAGAAGGTCAGCAGTTTCTGAAATATGAGATGATCCCGTCTGTCATGAACAACCAACCTCATCTCATTTCATTCTAATGTTTGTTTTGAACTTCATTGTGTGATCTTATTCACATGAGTTTTTGCTATGCGACTGGATGGTTAGACCTTTGTGTTACCGAGCAGTTGAACCTGTGTACTTAATAAAGTGGCCAGTGACTGTAAAATCTCGAGTTCTGCCTCACGAGGTTAAGCGGTAACTCTGGGGAACAGACTGGAACGACAAAACATCAAACGTTTACAAAATATTCTTGATAATTCAAAATAACTGTACTCATGCGCACATCTATACATTTTATTTCCATTTTTTTAAGAGCGTTATATGTTTGAAGCAAGTAAAGAGTAAAGTTTAGGGATTATTTTTAGTTTATTTTCAAATTAATTTAAGATTTTGTTGGTTTCCAGAGCAGATTTAGTCTTTTCAGTTTCACTTTTATTGTTTAAAATCTACAGTTTCAGACCAGATGGGATAAAACATACCTTATTTATCAAAAAACTGGGAAATCTCTGTGTTCTAAAACATGGAAAGCATCCTGAGGAAGGAATACTTTGTTAGGAAGTCCCTTCCTCACAGATATTTCATGACTAGTTGTGGAAGTGGAATTATTGCAAAGTGGCAGCATTTAGACATCACAGCAACTTAGCCACAAAGTGGAAGACCACGTGAAGTCACAGTGTGCTGAGGCGCTTTGTGAGCAAAAGTCAGCGATGCTCCGTTGACATAATAACTGCAGAGCTCCAAACCTCCTCTGGTGCACAGAAACAGTGCACTGGGAGCTTCGTGGCATGAGCAGCTTCTGTAGCTGTAATGTGTAGATGGTGTATCTAATACTGCAGCGTGAATCTCAGATGTGTATCTGTGTCGCACTCACTGCGTTTGCCATCGATGTCAGCGTGTAGCTTTCTCTGGAGAAACCCGTTTTTGACGACGGCAGCCTTTTTGTCATGAGGAACGTCCAGGAAGGGGTTAACCTTTGAACGCAGCCGTGGATTGTCGCCCGGATCTTCATTCACCACTTTCTTCAGCTCATCCTCATCACTTTGACATAAAATGGAAGAATATGCGAGTGAGATCACGCATTAAAATCGAGGAGGACTAACGCACAACCGCTTTACTTACACAGCCCATTCCAGCGGCTCGTTCTTTATGGAGTTGTAAAGACTCTGCAAAGAGAGAAAAAGCTTCATCAATCAGGACTGAACTTTTCTCAAGGAGCTCTCCAAAGGAAAAACTGAAAATCTAGGAAAGTATTACTTTCAAGAGATCTTTGTTGAAGTTCGCTCCATCATTCATTCCATCCAGGTTTGACACAAACTTAGAAGACGACATGGATTTTCCTACATGCTGTCAACACACACACACACACACACACAACACATGTTTGATTACAGCACAAAGCTTACAATGGTTGCTCTAAATGCCACAAATGTCTGCTACCTGTCCATGCAAGTCAGTGTTGAGAAGCATCAGGGCACATGTCAGAGCCAACACAGCCCCTGAGGACATTACAAAAACAGAAAAGTTATGTTGACACAAGAATCCGTTAAATGTAAGTTACTATCTCTGTATCTCGCAGCACAACACAACAAGCTCACCTGAGGAGGAAAAGGAGTCAGGGTTGCACTGATGGAAGCGGCAGGAGAAATGCTGCAGCACGCGCTCTCTCTCCTGCGTCTCTCCTATCAGCACCACCACTTTGAGAAAAGACCTAAGAAAGAAAGAAAATGACTAGGAGACGCTCTCTGAACCTCTCCGTTTTAAAAGGAGATGTCGGTGGAGGCAATCCAAGCTTCTGTTTGTTTTATTACCTCAGGGAGTGATCCAGAGTTTGGCCGGTGAAGTCAAAGAACTTCAGGTATTCCTCTCCGACAGCGCGGCTGAAGTCGTTACTAAATAAAAACAATTGATGAATAAATAAAAGAGAGAAGAAGAAAAAATTAACTACGTCAGCACTGTCACCGCTTTATTTATCTGCCACATTCATCTGTAATTTTATTCCATGGGGAAGGATGTGGTGTTACGAAAAAATACTGACTTCTTCAATACAACGGCAAAGCATTAACACACCCAAACCCCCTTACCCAACCACACTCCGCAACAGCTTCAGTGACTCAATGTTATGGGGCTTTTATTTAAAGGTCTCAACAGGTGGAAATACAGAACCTTTTCAATTTGAGGGCAGAGTGAGCTTTAATTCAGGCGGGCCTTTTAGGTCTTAAGGTTTCATATGTTTGGGGTGGCTGCAACTGAGGAGGTAGAGGAGGTCATTTACTACTCAGAAGGTTGGTGTTCGATCCCTGGCTGCTCCTGCCTGCTCTCAGCGCCTAACCCTAAGGTGCTGAGAGTAAATCAGCACCTTTGAAACAACGCAAAGTTGTTTCTTTTGGGCAAATTATGATGATTTAAGATCATAAATGAAATAATTTAAAATATACAATATATAGCAGTGGCCCACCGCCTTTGGCAGAAAACTAGATGATTAGTAACATTTATATTTATTTATATACATCTGAAAAAATGTGAAACCCATATGCTGACTTAAAAAAAACATATAATATGTGCGTCATAGCCTACTTCTGTCACCTGGCAGTGGTGACAGGTGGTAGCTAGCATAGACACAAACATATGTCCAAAATTCAGAATTTTCTTTTACATTTTTTAAAGTATTCTGCACAAAAACAGATAGGACTCAAAGTAGATTAAAATTATGAGATATTTACTACACGTATGCACGCTTAAATTATAATATAATCATAATAATAATGGATGCTTTTGCATTTAAAAAGGTGTGAAGATTTGTCGAACTCTCCACTTCTGGATTTCTTTAGTATTTGAACATGCATTTAAGTAACCTGGTTATGGTTAATTTAAAGCGTTTCACTAGTTGGAAACTGTAAATGTGTCACAAAAATAAAATTCGACATAGATATAATCTGTTGTGTTTGAGCACACATTTGCAAACATACGGATCTTGGGGCTCTTCTGTGGAGCCACCACCAAAAGACTAAAATGATTCAAATCTATTAAAAGATATACTCTTACTCTTTGTCTAAGTGCTTCACCACATCTCCACGTTGAATCTCGTCCAACTTGAACAGCTTTTCAGCGAGGATGCGGGCCTTCTCTCTGTCCACCTCGCCTCCATTCATAAGAGGCACTGCTGTCTCCAGGGGCGTGGGCTGCTTTCCGTTTGCCACTACTGTTTCTAAATCTCCATCCTCAGTCCCCCTAACATCTTCTGTTAGATCTGAAGTCTCACCCTGTTTTTCCTCCTGATTTAACTCCTCCTGAGTTTCGGTTGTATTTACTGGTTCCTTATCGTCTTCTGAAGGTGCTGTCTCTTCTTGCTGCCCTGCCTTTCCAGGGTCTTCAGCTTCAACACAAACAGCCTGCTCCAACTGAGGAGACTCCTCTGGCTGCTCTGCATCGTCAGGTTGGATTACCTGGTCTGTCAGTTCCATCTCTGGTGACTCTTCCAGATGCTGGGGTGGTTCTAAGTGGTCAGCGTCTTCCTCGATTTCATGTGACCCCTCTACTGGTATCTGCTCTGGGTTTTCAGTCACCCCGAGCTGCTCAGGCTCTCTGTCCTGCACCTCAAGCTGCAGTGAAGCGTCTGTGTCCTGCAAAGCTGTTTGAAAACAGTCTTGTTGCTCTAAACAATTTAAATCCTCCAGTTTTTCAACCAGCTCTTGTTTGTTTTCTATCCTCTCTGCATTTTCTAAAACCTGTAATGCTGCTCCCTCGTCGTTGTCCACAGCTTCTGGCTGTTCAGGCTCCACGTTCTGGTCGACATCTTCACACATTTCTGTCCGACTGGTGAGATCTTCATGTAACTGGTTCAGTATCTCTTGGTCCTCTTCAGCGCTGAACTGCAGGCTTTCCTCGAAAAGCTCTGGGGATGGCAGATCCACTAGCTTATCTGCCTCTGTCGACACTCCAGTGTCATCAGTTGGAAGGGGCTCTGGATGTACCTCCCTAAAAAGTGTGCACGAAATATGCAGTGCAGTTATTGCAAAAAAATACTACAATACAGTAAAAAAAAAAAAAAAAAAACTTGCATGACACACAATGGAAGGATACGCAGTTAGCAAGGGCCAGAGATGTCAATCAACCTCTTCTGCATGATATTTACTGACTTGTTTCTCTGTGTGGCTTCTGTCAACACCACTACTTTAAATAAAGCTGCTCTTATAAATCATGCTCGCAACTTGTTTGGTGTTAGATGACAAAATAATTTAAATGCAACATAGAAACATCAAAATGCAGCTGAGAAACTCTGTATTAGTAACCATTAAATGTTATATCACAAAAACCCGGATAAGGAGTAGGAGGTCTTCGGTCAAAGAAATATATTTAGCTAACAGCACGTAGGCGTTAAAGACATACCATTACATACCAACCTCAATCTTCGGGTCTTTTGGAGTTGTGATAGCACCATTTGATAGGTGTCAGTGCCATCATTGTTCTATTTTTACAGTTTAACTACCTACTATTCTAATATTCGTCACCTAAAATCAACAGTGGTGGCATTTATTATTAAAAGCAGTATTGAGCTATTATTAGAAATTACCAGGAAATATATCAAAATATATCGCCTCCACACTCAGTTGCACAGCAATCGTTATGTTGCATAGGAGCTGTTATGTTGCTATGCAACTCCCTCATCATAATATCTAAATTAACATTTCTTTAAAAAATTATGCAAACTCGTTTCCTTGGAAAATCTGCATACAGTTTAGACTACATGGTTAAATTAGGAGAAATTGTTTCTTGTGAATGGACAGCAGTCAGAATAACTTAAATTTTCTGAGTGAGCAATGTAGAATTGGGACTGGGAGGAGACCCAAACCCAGCCTCATGGGGTCAAAAGCTAGCGTGGATCCTTCTTTGTCGACCCACTTTGAGGAAGACAGGAGTAGCTGAGAGTATGATTGTGGCAGATTTTGTTACCGGAATTTAAATAAAATGCAGAATTGACTATCAAAAGGTCAGTAAGAATTTAATACTTTGGCCAGAAAGCAGAAATTTTTTGTATGGGTATGAAAACATCCTCCTCTCGGGAGACGAGACAACATTTACTAGTACTTTCAAGATGTTGTGTCTCTGGTTCTTTCAGTATGGACCTAATACCCAGTCACACTCTTTTTAAGAAAAATAATGTGATAATTATATTTGAGCTGCCATTCTACAAACATATTTTTCATTTTTCATTAAATGCTGAACAAATCTCCTTTAAATTTACTGACATGTTGTGAACAATGTCAAGTTCTCAATCTTGTAGACTTAAAGATTTTTCTTGGTTTTATTTAGTTACTGTAATAAGTCGACCTCACCCAGAAAGCTTTTTTTGAAAAATCATTGCTGACTTGGTGTCAGAAATGATTAAACGATGTTCTGTCATGCATTCGGTGTTAAACATACCGAGCTTGGTTTTTTGGTTTCAGAATCAAGCGACGATATAGAATATCAACAGCGTTTTACAGATGATTTATTCACACTTTTCACTCAGTGGGTTTAATGTTAGCACATGCTTCCTGTTCCTCTTTTTCAAGCTCATGATACTCACACATTCATCAGACAAATGACACTTTCTTCACTGCAGGATGCGTTTGCCTCACTCTGCCCTTCTTCTACCTCGCCCCGCTGCTCGTTCTCTTCCTCGGTTTTGTCACCATTTGCTGAAGTTCGCTTTTCCTCCGACTCTCCTGACTCCTCCTGCCCAGTCAGCAGAACACAGGAGTCTTTCTGTTCCTCTTCTAGCTTTAAATCTACAAAGCTGTCCACATATTCATCCGAGCTTCCAGTTCCCAGAGCAGTATCGATTAGTTCCTCAGTTTCAGCGGGATGTGATGTCACTGAGCGACCCTCCTCTTCTTCCGATTCTGCTCTCAATGGGACTAGAAGCGTGTGAATACGACTGCATGCAGTTAACTTATAGAAAATATTACTGAAAGGCAAGCCATCAAGGCCATGAATGTTTAACAACAACTCTGAGTGATACATACCGTTATTACTCTCTACAAGCTCGTCTTCTTTCCACCGTGTCTCCAGCTCTTGCACATCTGCAGCATCACATGGCTGAAAATCGCAAGACGAGCCACTGAACATTAGTTGTGAGAGAAAAACTTGTGATTGCCCGTGGGTTTGCGAGCAGGAAGATACATGCTGAGGCTCATCTGACTAACATTACATCCACCCTGATTCACCTAACTCTGCTCAACCTGCCACAACAACCCAAAGACAGAGATGCTGAGTTATGCTCAGTAAAGAAAGGGTTAACGATACAGGAAACTGTAGGTAAACGTGTGAACATTCACTCAGGAAAAAGAAAATCCTAAACAACCTAACAACCTCACACACACCTTCTTTATATCTATCTATCTTTATTTATTTATCTATCTAAAAATAAATAAAATTTAAAAAAAAACCTTACCTCAGTGTCACTTCCTGTCCATTCAGGTTCTGAATTCAGAGGCTGTGGATCGAGGCCAGCTTCTTCCTCCCTGCTCTCTGCTTTGAAAAGCTCAGCGCTGACATCCTCTTGAGACTCGTGAAGTGATGGGGAAGTGCTGCCTTCATTCGTCACAGCGCTGACATCCTCAAAGTCCAGCTCATTGGCTGAGCTGCTGTCAGTCATGAGCAGAGGCGGCTCTGCAGCGGGATTGGGCATGTCCCATTGAACTGTAGCAAAGGAAAGTGGGGGGCTGGTACAGTTGACATGACACACTGGCCACATCATTTGGCCCCACTGTTCCGCCTCCTCAGAGGCATCACAGCCCTCCTTAGGGCTGAGATTGGCCTGATCCGACAATGCTGCTGCCTCCTCTTCCCCATTGATGGACTGATGATCTATACCGTTACTTGATTCTTGCTGAAGCACTGAATCTGTAGCAACTGTCTGAGAGGTGCACAAGCTGTCCTCCTCCATAAGCGCCTCTCAGTAGTTATCAGTGTATTTGTGGGTTGTGGTGAGAGGTATAAAATCTGCAGATGTATGGCTACAAAATGTCCTCGTTGGCCGAATGACAGACAGGAACTTTTTAAGGTGAGCCCCCTTCCGGGTGCTGCCTTTCACAGATCTGTAACAATTTTAAAAAAGGAAAAAATTACAAAAGATCAAACTACTACCACGTTTTAAAGCTCTTTGAATCTCGCATTAAAAAGAAAATGGAGAAACACCCCCGGGGGGAGATGATTAGCTGACAGACAAAAAGCCATTCATAAAACTCTGCTATATTTACTTGTAAAGAAACTGCCGCCATTCAAATACAGATTATCATTATAGTTAAACTGCACTCACCACTTGTATGGCAACATAATCCAGTCTTGTCTGTAATTTTATTTTTATCCCATCATGTTCATTTGGCAAGGATCTCAAACTCTTGGTGAGTGTTTGCAGTTATGCAGTGCAGCAGGCTTTAAGTAAAATGTCACAGAAGCACGCTTGTACTTCCTGACCACAGAAAATCAGCCAAGCAAGAGAGAGTCAGATGTGTACATGGTGAGGATAGAGAATCGAGGCCTAGGGAGGGGCTGAGGGGTTGCTTCTGGTGAGCAGTTTAACTGTCTACATTCTGCGTTTATCGTTTTATCGCCAAATCGCACTGCGAACCTGGCTTGTGGATAAAGCCAGGTCTCTGCTTTAATTACAATTCTTGTTATCGACACAAACAAAAGAGTGTCATGGGTGTCTCTCCTGTCAACACAGAGGCCAAAGTACCATCTGCCTTTGCACTTTGGGAGGAAATAATAATCAGTATTATTCAACTACTTTAATGTCACCTTCATCTATGCCACTCTCTCTCTGGAAGATGCCTTTTTATTGACAAGTTTCAGTCTATCTTCATTATTTTATTCACGTCAGATAACCAACATCCGGGATAGACCACATTTCCTGTGTGGGTGCTCACTTCTCAGTTCCTGTCAGTGTGCAGCAGGCGCTACATTATGGGAGGCAACAAAGAGAGAAAACTCTAAATGAGTCACATTGCGTTTGAAAACAAAATGCTTAAATTGTTGCTTTTCTTTTTCTTTAAATTTCTCCAGACGGTAATAAAAATGCACGGCATAAAAATTAAAAAGTAACGTGCAGCCCTCACACATTGAACATCAATGGCGCTGTCCTGATTTCAATCTCTCCTTGATAGACTTTTGTTTCATACAGCAACAGTTTTGCACCAGATTATATGCGGTAGCATTGTTGATGATAAAAACTTTACCAGTGAAAGCCAGACGGCTGTGAAGCTTTGCGGAAACATTCCTCGGACACAATAAAAGAGAGAACAAGAATAAAACTTGGTGACTTCAGCCAAAACATTTAGACATATTTTGACTGAGCTGAGTGTGGTCACGAGAAGTTGCTTAGATTGCATGGGAATATACTCACCAAAATTACATGCTAGGGGGATGGTTAACACAAATTAAAGAAGAAGTATAAATGGTAACGGAAAAAAAGATACTAGAGGGAAAAAAGGGAACACAGGCACGTTGAATGAAGTAAAAGTTTTAAAATGGCTTAATAATAACACTAGTATTCAGAGAAATAAAAGTAAAACCAATCTCATTATAGGAGGAATATTTTCAAATGTGAAGCGTGACTTACCCCCTCTGGGTTCTTTAAAGTGACACAATATGATCAGCCAGCTTGTGAGTTCTTAAGTCCTGTGGAGAGAAAAGCAAACCACTGTGTTATACCGGCTTTATATCGCTGTGCACTCACAGAAACAGCCACTCAACACGCAGACACAGAGAAGCCTGCAAGTAAGCCTCAGAGCTGTGTATCGCAAACAAGTCTCATATCCACCTGGCAGCCTTTAAGTGTAGGTTACAAGCCCAAGTCTGGACCATCTTCCCTTACCTTCTTCATCATGCTTCCTGTCCATATTGACCAGACCAAACTTGTGGTTACGTCTCCCTGCGTCGTTTTTTTCGCTCTGAACAGCAAGTGAAGGGAGGGAAA